>NW_011371071.1:22906-33015 GCF_000735185.1 Notothenia coriiceps | reverse complement strand
ACAGCACTAACCTCTCACAGCCGTGTACCCTTCTAAGGTTTCATTACCAACACAGTGGGAGCTCTGAGGGGTGAAGAGGGGAAGGAAGTGGATTGTTTGGAAGTTTTTCAAGACCAGGCTGGCATTTTCCAGGCTACAGTGGGGGGAGGCTCTCTCCCTAGCATGCCATGTCTCGTTTTCAGTTTGATTAAAATTGTGAGTACACCAGAGTGCCCAAGTATAGTGGTCATCTGTTTGGCCCCTTTTCTTCCCACTAACCCATTACCAAGCTTTCTCAGTCAAATGTGCCTCCATATAAAGTGCTTGCATTTTGCCCTTGCGAACACCGGTTTGGTGGGTTTTTCCCCGGGTGGTGATTATTCTCAGAAACATGTAGTATTCAACCAGTACTGTGGTTTGTGGTCACACATATTACACCCACTGTAGAACTGTAATATCAAGGTTAAATTTGTCCATGAATGAAATATTGCAGAGTGGAAAAAATAGACTGATTTTGCAACAATAAAGTATTCTTATCTGATTACTCTTTGAGAAATACAAACAGACTGCTGAAAAAGTGAGACAGAATGTCACCCGGGTGATAGGTGATCAGAATTGGAGATCACTGTTACAGTCCACCTGTGTGCTTAATAATCAATAAGATTAGTGAGACTTGCAGTGAACCCACACGTGGTAATGGCATCATCAATCACAATCGCGAATAACCTCTGTGCATTCTAAAAACATTGGTCTTCCTCATTCTATTGGCTCTCTTGGTTTTAGTACCTGCAATACTCAGAACGCTAAGATGAATGACACCTCAGATGTTCACTATTTGTGAATACCACAGAGCCACTGAAATATCAGAGGTTTGCAGGCCAAAGACACCGTGATGCGTTTAGCTGCACTGCTGGTCAGTAAAGCTTGTTGACATCTGTTATTTATATTATTTGTTTGGTCATTCGAACTGATGAGAAAAATATTCTATAATTAAAAGTTGGGCCAAAGCTTCCATTGAGATCTAGGGCGAGTACATTGACGAAGAATAAGATATCCCCTACAAACGAGTGCTTGCGCGTGCCTCGAACTGGCTAGTGTATATTATTTTTCAACATGTGGTTTAATGATGAATATATGTGATGAAAAAATCAGTTTACGATCACGGCTTTTAAAGCTTGTTTGTCAACGCATCGTGATATACTCGTATCGAATCAACATCGCTACATCACGTGCTGGAAAAGTTTAACAACACAGTTACTTACATTCTAGATTATATCTATATTCGGGTTGCGATGCAAAATTTTCATTAGAAAGCTTAAATTATAAGCTCATTCAGATATTATACACACAGTTAAACAGGTTGATTATAACTATTCATTATGAGTAAATTAACCTTTGTATGAAAACCGAAAGGTTAACTAGCATCTAATTTTAAGCTAACAAAAAGCTTAATTCCTGTCAGACAATGAAGCCCAACTGGGTTCCATTGTGTTGCTGCCTCTTTTTCTCTCCACTTGGAATATGTACCAGCATTTGACCAAAACGCTCAAAAGTGGGATCAGCTAATAATACTCAAAACTCAGAATTCACTACTGCAGACATTTTGCGATGCCATCATGAGCCGATACTATGCACTACATTCTGACCAATTCGGAGCACACTGTCCCGACAGTCAGCGCTGATTATCCTGCAGTGTAAAGAGGTTTTAGGAGCTGACAGCATTAGCATGGTGGACGCTCCTGACCATTATCTTTTTTGATTGCACCTCATTAAAGCAGGGGGCGAACACCATCAGCAATAGTAACTATGATCTTTCTGTTAGGTTGGCAGACGTGATGAGAGCAAATTATAAGATTTCAATCTTGATGTGCTCTGTTCCATTTACGTATACAATACTCTTACCGTGTTTAGTGGCTTCGCTAGATAACTAACTACACAAGTGTGCGATACGATGATCTCTCATTTCTCGCTGTTCCTGCAGAGCCTGCACTCCCCCTGAGACCCAGACGAGCACTTTTGAAGCAACTTGTAAGGGACCTGGCAGTATTGTAACGTCATGGTGCTTGCCTCATGCAAATTCTTCCACCACTCTCAGGCGGCAAAGGCCATGCATTGCACTGACTGGTTGGTGTTAATTTAGCTGCCTTTCAATCCTAACTTGGATCCAACAAGTATTTGGACCTCAATGGAAAAAGAGTTAGAAACATCTGAAGTGTCAGCAGAAAGAATGTGCCATTCAGCCTCGAAGCGACGCACCAGTTAACAAATGTCCAGCCACATACACCAGCAGTGGATATAACAAACCAGGGAGGTAGGATTACAGTTCACCTCCCTGTCGGAGTTTTTTGTAAGACATTGATAACCTTGTGCATTGAGTGGTTTCAGGGGAGAGTCGTTTTTAACACGTGGGTGATCCACATCAAACAGGAAGCAAAAGTGCAGACCTGCAAAGCTGAAAATGTTCGCAGCTAAACCAACAAATAGGTTGTGGACTTGTGCCCTCTCTTTCAATCATTCTGCCGCAGTGACAAGCTTGCGGCACTGAAAAAAAGGCCGTTGGGAGTTAACCGATGACTGTAATAGGAAAACCGGTTGCAAATATTAAAAACATGTGTAACTCAAATACTTGATTCCCATTATGTTAAAGACACACAACTACATGATGTGTCAAAGGAAACATGAAAATGGTTATGTTCATTTGAATATTTCCTTTAATATTAGTATATTTAATTTACCCTATGTTTAACCAACATGACTTTTTTATTTTCCAATTTAGGCTTTCTAATATGCTTCAGAATATTTAAATAACTTGTATCTGGTTAAAGCAAAATGATTTCTTTATTTAAGCTTCACTGTAAAAAGTCTGTTGCGACTTAAGTAATACAAAACCATGGGAATCGGTTTGCACATATTAATAAATCATGTGTATCAAACTATTCCATTATGTTAGAGACACACACAACTGATGTTATGCAAAGAAACATGCAAAATTGTTTATTTTAATGTGTGGACATATTTCTTTTAATATAGTTATATTCATCTTACACCCTGTATGGTTTAAACCAACATGACTTTTAATGTTTCATTTTTAGGTTTTTAATTATTCTCAGTATTATTTCATTTGTACCTGTTAAAGCCACATTAATGTTTTGTTTAACTACATGCTATAGTTTTCTGTTTAATCTACCTAGTGCTCGAGGGGGTACATAAGATTATTTATTTCATGTGAATAGAGGCATGTCGTAATTCTTCTACAGGATGCATCCTCAATCTCTTATATCTATAGCATTTATCATACATTTTAAAACAATTGTCTAATAAAGACAAACACATTTCTTTTGAACAACATTCATGTATTTTTCTCAAAAAATAAAAACATATTAACAACCACCACATCCAGATTGAGCTTTTGGTTTTTTCCATCATGGCAGCCCAGGAGAATTAACAATACATTAAATAAAGAAATAGAAGAAATGGAAAATGTTGGTGATGCATGTACATATACATTATTTTTGTTAGAACACAGCAAGCAAGCTTAAAGGAAACTATTCTCCCGACCAAAATAAAGGTTTATTGGGCTAAATGGGAAAGAAAGGTTTATTTTTGTAACTCATTCATAGTAAACAATTAACAGAAAATGTCAACGCCTAGCCGAAAAGGAAATGTTCTTGCAAATCCATTATTTAAATAGTAACCTGCTAATATGAAAGGGCACTTTAATGCAAAAAAGCAATGGCATTGCTTTGGAAAAATACATGAAAGTATAATAATGGCCTGGTTTCCCACCACACATGCACTAAAGAAAGTATTACAAATAAAAACAAGAACTGACATTTTGAAGTCAGTAAATTAGTACAATTAGTGCAATTAGTACATTCTGAAACACATGACAAGGGGTGCATTCTGAAAACACATGACTCCAGGAAAAACCCACATTTCTGAAACATTCAAATCAAGCAAAAAGCATGAGCAAAGGAAGTGCAAGACAGTTGTATCGATGAAAGTCCAGTATGAATGCTGTAAAAGTGCACAATGGTCCATGGCAACAGCTCACTCAAACAGTTTGTTTTTAAACGCTTGGGCTTTCTTGGAGAGCATGTTGCCGTCTAGCTCCATTAACATTTGCTGGAGCACTTCGAACGTGCACTTCAGTTTAGGGGGGTAGTTCAGGTTCATTGCATACATTAGTCCAAACAGCATGGTAGCAGCTAATGCAATGTTGTCCACATCAGTTAGTAGGCTACCTGTTGGCCTTCCAGGACAATCTGTCCTCTGGTCTCATCTGTCCTCTGGTCTCATGGTAGAATTGTGTTTGACAACATAAAGTCCCACTGTAATCCCCTGAATGGACCGCAGAATGACGTCTTCATCTTCTGCCTGCAGAGCGCACAGTCACAAAAGGAACAGAGTGAGATCTAACAAATCAATACATATATATACCCATTACTAAATCCCTGTGTTTAACAAGTACATTTGGTCAGATTTCAGTACTTTCAAGCCTCCTTGTTATCTGATATACTCCTGTCTGACCTGATAAAAAATGTTTCATTTCCTGTATCCGTTTTAAATTAAAAGCCCTCTAGCTTTTCAGTGTAGTCTGGCTATTAAACAAAAAACAGGGATGTTCACATACTTTAGGGTTTAGGCTATATACTATGTGGTGTTTCAATAAATACATATTTTAAAGCCCAAAAAAAAATCAAAAGGTCAAATATTACTGCTACTGACCACAGACTCTCTCAATGAGGTACACACACAGCCCCTTGAGAAGACAATCCCGGTCTAAATCGACATCAACCTAAGTGAAGGGGAATAAGAAAATAAAGAATCTATTTTGCTCAATGAAATGTGTACACTATTGACTCGATGTATAATTTCCTTGAAATGAATTCTTACTTGAGTCATGTTTGACATAATACAGTTCAGACGCTGGCCTATCTGTCCTCCTCTCTTCTCAAAAACCTTCAGAAGTTTGTCAGATAGCACATCCAGCTGAGAGAGAAATCTTGATTGGAGGGGCAGGGTTGTTATGCGCTTAAACTCCGCATTTATCAAAGAAAACAAAATATCACAGTCATAAAAATCATGAAATCATTTCATTTTCTAATGATGTCATGATTGTAGTTGTGTGCTTGCCTCAAAACGATGCAGAGAAACTAGTCCATGCATTTGTTACTTCAAGGCTAGCTTATTGTAACTCTTTATTATCAGGGTGTACCAAAAACTCAGTTAAGTTGCTTCAGCTGATTCAAAATGTATTGACCAGAGCACGGAAAAGGGACCACATTACTCCTGTTTTGGCTCTATAGTGAGAATAACTTTTTATATCAAGTACGAACAACCAGGTTAGACTACATTACATTTCTTTAAATATTACTGTAATGTAAGACTACAAGAAACACCCTTATAGCCATTTCAACAAACAAAACGTTATCACTTTTGTCAAGGAAGCTTTGTCGCAGAATGTTTGGCTTTTGCCTCTCACTTTCTGAATAACTTTTGCCTAATAAATCAGAAAATGTGTATATCCCTGCAATGTTTGCAGTATGTAAATGTTATGAATAAATATTCAGAAATTGTCAGACTAATACCAGTTTTCAATTAGTTAAAGATCAAGTTTAAGTTAGTCAAGTAAATCACACAAAATATTTGAATACTCACCATTTACTACAGAGCCTTTGGAACAATGTTCAAAGGAAGGCTGAGGTCAATCTTCTCCACACCAATTACCTATCACAGAAAAACATATTTGAAATTATTTCATTATTCACACACAAATAAAACAAAAATGTTCTGCTCCTTAAAGGCGACATTTACCATTTAATTATGTACCTTTAGGTTAATATGAACCGACTTCGGCCGAGATGGGCGCCTCCAGTGTAAAAAGCTACAGTAGCCTATACTAATGCAATGAGTACAACTTTGTACGGAGCCATACACATCAGCGTTGCAGCTCATTTCATGCAGCAGCGCGCACCGCTCGTCATGTGACGAGGAACAACCAATCACAACCGAGAAACATCTCAACTTCCGTAAACACAAGTGTACGGCAAATATGGAAGATAAGTTCATTTCACAGCGGGTGGATCGTAACCCTTACTTGATCTGTCCGGCATGTCCCCCATATTCATGGTATGTGCACCGCTGCTAAAATGTAACACAATCATTCATATCCTCCACTTTCCAGTATCAAGTGTCGCTTTCCGGGACACACCCCCACACACAATATTGTGTCTCTGTTTTGATCTGTGTGTATTTACGGTATTTACATGAACACAGAGCGGATCAAAGCAGAGACATAAACACAGTTTTTTAGGGAAAACACTGCGGTCCCACAGAAAATATATTATATCTTTAACAATCAACACCTTAAATGGGTAAAGATGGTCGCTTAACGTAAGCTAGGCCGACAACCTGCATCAGCGCCCTTAAAAGTCGGCACAAGAGTTCTACACCGCCTGACAGCAGACATGAAACAATCATTTAAAACAAGACGTAGCCTATAGACATGAAAACTCATCCATCAGATATGACTTCCCCCCCTCCCCACTGAGCTCGGTTTAATGTGCATAACTTTGGGCAAGGTTCATAGTTTTAAATATTGTAAATCAAGCAACTGTCGGACTTACGCTCTACAAATACTCACAGTATAAAAACACGCTAAACACAAGTCAATCAATATAAACTCACCTTATGATTTGTATGTCTTTATCCTAGCTAACACCAGTGAATGACAATGTTTACAAATTGACAGCTGTATTTACGTTGCTCGTTGTAACGGCAAATGTGAACTCTGCTTTTTGCAAGCAATGCGTCTTGTGATAACCTGTAACTATGACGAACATTTGATGACATTAAATAACTTTTACCTTGTAGAGATTTTCTCGGGACAGAACCAGCTTACTCCTCCGATGCGGGAAGAAAATATGGTAGAACCCCCCCTCCTTTGTTTAAAAAAGAAAAAGCTTCACATTTTTAAAAATAAATATATTTTGCAATTTTTTTCTGCTTTACATCTTGTCCATTAAAGTGCCATATTGTTCAGGTTCAATTACGAAACTATTAAAGAGTCCGACCATATTAATTTGTGAATAAAATATTTGTAAATAATAATTAGAAGCTGAGTAATCGGCTGCGGAGCAAGCTGCTGACGTATGTGCTCAGTGGGCGGAGTTACAGAGATAAACAAAACTTTTTTCTTATTTCTTAACATGATTGAGACTTATAGAACGTACACCCCTCAAGATTAACATAGTTCTACATGATTGATTCATGTTTCGACGAGAAACATGAATAAATTATGTTTCATATATTAAATGCCTATTTGCAAATTGAACAACCCCACTTTCCCCTTTTTTTCAGTGTAGCCTGTTAGCACAAATACCTGCCTCATGCACGTTCTCAGCTAAACTTACTGGTGGATGTGACTTGGGCTCGTAGTGAAAGAAGTCTTTGTGGACCAGTCATGCCTTGCAGACTTCCTTGATGTCCCCTCACTTCTATGCAAATTAGATCCATATTCCCCCTGCCTGCATTCATCTGTTAAGCATGGTGCTCCCCTCTGCTAGCTGTTTGTGGTAAGGAATTTCAAATTTTAATGTAATGCTGTGAGGTATATTAACAATTATGCAAATACATAAGAATACCTGATAGGATCTTCCCAGCTGTTCTTGAGTGCAGGGGCATGAGAGAATGTGTTCAGGCAATTTAGGCATATGGGGAATTTATGGAAATAAAAGCACTTATGATTGTAATACTATACCGCACACTATGCACAGGGAATTCAAAACCAAAGGCTTCATTTATGTGAGGGTCATCTATATAATGGCAGTATCCAATACTTTATATTCATGGTCAGTGGATGCAATGTAAGTTAATAAAATAAACAGAAAATCTATTATAACAATTTGGGAAATAGAGAAAATTATTTATTTTGATATGAAAGCATATTTGCATTTAAACAGTTTGAGGAGCAAATAGACAGTATAATAATATAATATTCATATACAGAGTGTAGAGTACGGATACCATTTGCATAATTTCAACAACTTATTTTTAAAAGATGGATTTTATTTGTATAATGAACTCATATTTGTATTATTTTATGTGTATTATTTTGTTTTAATAGCTTGGTTTACTATATGTTATTCATAAGCCACAATGGACAAATCTTCAGGAATCAAGATCAGTGAATGGTTTTGCATCTCTGGTTCATTAATAAATACAATAATAAAAACAATATTAACATTTTTATTTTTTGAAGGGACTGCTAATCAATTCAGTAGGCCTATTCAATATATTATAATGATTAAGATGTTTGGTTTCTGAATGGTACAAATACCAGTAATTCATATACGTGTTTTAAGCTTCAAGGAAGTTATCTTTGTTTGGTTTAAATATTGTTTTCATTAATAATACAATGTGTATTTAATGAAAACATTAGTCTTTGCTAAAGCTTTACCTCAGTTCTGACTAACCTTACGAGGCTCCACTTTGCACCTCACCGTCACATTCCTGTCCTTTCTTCGGACAAACTAAAAATAATCCACCCCTCGAACGTTATCGCTGTTGACTCAGCCATGTTTATGCACTGCATGTGGACGCGCAAGTCGCGCCAATGTTATGGAAATATAAACCTGCGGCGGAAATCCCTCTTGTCTGTCAAAGGGAGAATCTAGTAATTATTTATGTAGTGTGATTACTGATTTTATAAAAGTAACGAAGTAACGCGTGTCGGGCAATGCGTTACACTACTCCGTTACCAACAAAAGTAATATTATTACAGTAACGCGTTACTGTACACCCAACTCTGCTCGTAGCAGATATCAAGCAAGAGCGAGAGGAGACAACAGCAGAAACACGGGTACGTCTGGCCGTCTCGGCATAAGCGAACGAGCCGATCCGGTATCAGAACGGATTTGAGGCTCCTCAATCAGCTGATCCGCAAACACGGTAGTCGCATTACATTATAACTCCTTTGAAATACTTGTTTTTAGTCTTACGCATCCAACCTGGAAAACGTTGCAGCCAATCTTATTTGTTACAGTGTAGTACCGTCCATCAGGTCCTTATTCAGAATTTTTATCAGAATTCTCAGAGTTTTTATCAACTTTACTTAAAACAGATAAATTAATTATCGTAGGTGACTTTAATATTCATGTTGACGATGATAAAAATATTCTTACTGTTGCATTTAACTCTATAGTGTTACGACCCTGGGTCGTTAGGTCATGTGTGTGGACATTTTTCCCTCCTGTGTCTATGAGTGTGTGTGTGTGTGTGTGTAGCAACAGGTGGTGCCCGTTAAGCTGATTAGCTACCTTCAACCTGCTGATTGGTCCACCTGAAGAAGAGAGGATATTTAACTGCAGCCGTGCAGTTCCTCGGCTTCTCTCCGACTAGACTTCTCCTACTCCCAACACACATCTGCGCTGCCATGTCTGTCCTGTTACACTGATTGCTTATTTATACCGTAGGCCCTATGCCGGTCCTTTCTCCCGTGTTGTGAGACTGTGTAGAAAAGCTACTAAACCTGTCTTTGTTAGACACGCTTTATTTATTTTGCTTAGGAGTGCAAAACCCTTTATTTTTTCCTTCTGGATAATTTGTTTTCTCCTGTTTTTTGCATTAGAGTAGGTAAGATTTTTGTACGTTTTATTTTTCTCATTTGATAGGTAAGATTTTGTGTTAAAAGCTTTCTTTGTTTTGTGGTTTTGCTACTCCGGTGTGTAATAATTTTGGGTAAATAAATTTACCAAACGCTTTCTCTGTTTTGGCGTCCGTGTTCTTGGGAGTGGGGAGAGTGCATTTTATGCTGCGCCTAGGTTCCCCTAGGTCTGGGCGTAACATTATGGTTGGATAGACAGTGCTGTGTAACTGACATTGCTGAGTTAGTTCAATGTCTTCATGACTCCTCACCGTTGTACCATTATAATATATACAAGTTTTAAATATATGTTTTTAACACTCGCATAGTTACACAGGTCTCTCGAGAGAATTCCGTTCTGACATCATTGGTATTCGACATGTCGTCGGTTATACTTGCTACTACGTCATTAATATCTTTATGTATAAAAATATATGTATGTAATGATAACACCCGCTGGTCATACTCCACTATCATCTCTGAT
>NW_011371071.1:21242-22861 GCF_000735185.1 Notothenia coriiceps | reverse complement strand
AGGTGTGCACATTGGCATTAAGTTATTTTATTTATTATTTATGTAGTTCCGTCTAATCCAAAAATGTATATATCCACATGTAGCAATCAGCTTGAACAAAAATACGTCTCAGGTAATTTTGGATAACTCTTTACTTAAAGGGGACCTATCATGCAAAATACACTTTTGTGATTATACATAAAAGATGTGTCCCCGGTGCGTCGGGGAACTCACGCATCGTCAGCAAATAAAACCCTCTCTCTTTTCCTCCGTACCCAAATCTTTTAAAAACGGGTGTTCAACGAGCGGATACAGGGTGTTTCTCAATGTCGACTAAAAGCTGCTCCAGAGCCACTATTTCAAACATACTACGTCATCGAGTGCCGCCGAAGGACTGTTCCAATGTCCAGCATACTTGGAATTCTACCGAGCCCGGCGTACTTCGTTTGTAGAAATTTCGAGGCTGCACATGTGTGGACTCCGCGGTCTTAAAATCCCCACAATGTTTTGCGCACGGAACAATTTCCCCAAATCTGCCGTGGAAAACGTAAGGCGGGGCCTCTCATATGACGCACACCTGCACACTTGCTAGCATGTTCCACTCTTTGTTTTCTGAATGACAGGAATTATTCTTGCCTCGCTTCTGAAGCAAGTGACTCAGAAGACATGTGCTACCAAGCAAGCGTACTCGACATTGAGAAACACCCTCTCACATTTGACTTTTGGAGCAAAAACACTCGTCTAAAAGCTCTGATGGGGTTAGTGTTTTTGACATCATCAGCGTTGAGTCACATCCTAGACAAACAGAACAACTGGAAAGAAAACTCACCCATAATGCACCGACTATAGGTCTGGCTCATGGCAATATCACACGTGAGAAAAAAATAACTAAAAAAACAACTTTATTCAATGACAGGAAAAAAAGAAAGGAAAATAGATATAGAGGGTGGTTTTTATTTATTACTATTCTTTTTTATTATCTATTTATGTAGCTCTTGTTCTTTTTGTATCAACCAGTTGTATTATCTCCAGTTATTACACGGCTATGTGAATACTCGATTCTGATTGGTCAAATTGCAGATTTCAGAGGTTGTTAATTCTCAACAATAGACTGTTGCTAAAGAGAAATGACTGTTGCTAAGGAGGATCAATTTCTGCAATGATATCAACCAGCAGTAAAGAAGTTGTGTACATTTAGAGTCAGCTGAGGACAACACACATTCGTTGTCATCCGTCAGAAAGCACAGTGACAGACATGTTCAATATTATTTTTTATATTTGTGGTGAGCAGGAAACTTTGGCATCATGATCGCTAAACTGTCCTCAGTACAGAAGAAAAAGAGCAACAGAAGGAAAGAGGCTAAACGTAAGAGCTCTGGACGTCAGATTAATCACCAGAAGAAGACAGACAGGAAGTGAACTAACAGGAACACGGAGCATCGTATAGGCTCTGGCAGAGTTTAAAGACTGGTTCATGGAAAAGAAAATGTAAAATGACAGACAGTTAGAGAAAGCCTTTGTGAAGCTTCACGTCTGGGCCATTATACCAGCCTTGCTGCACATTATCCTGGGAAGAAAAGACACAGAGGCACAAAATACAAATATGAAACTTGAAAATTAGCATAATAGCCCCCCCCCCC
>NW_011371071.1:19728-21180 GCF_000735185.1 Notothenia coriiceps | reverse complement strand
ACCTATCCACCCGGGCCGGGCGACGCCCCAGGGGATTGCTCAGCGGCCGGCTGTCGGGCCCCGCGACTCGGCTATTGGCGCTTCCCCACCGACGCCTGCTGATGAGGCGTCCTCTGACCTCACTATTCCTACGGGTGCCTTCCTGGGTGCACTGCTCCCGGTGCCGCAGCCGACGCTGCCGACGCTGCCCCTGCCGACTCGGCCGGGCCGCGTGAGGAGGCCGCCTGCTCGTTACGAGCCCGAGTCTGGCAGCTGGATACGGGATTTAGACCGTTAACCTATTCCGGCCCATAGCTTTCCGGTCTGGGGGGGATGAAGAGTTTATCGCCGGCCACTAGAGGGCAGTGTCACTGCTGTCGCTGCCCGGTTATGCCGTGCTCTGACCCGGTAGTGCCGAGCGGCCATTTTAGTTCAGACATTGTTCATTCACTCCGCCTCGAGTTGAGACGCTCGTCCACTCATTCATGTAAGACTGTTTCCACTATTATATTATACTATATATTATACTATATATATATTATACTATTATACTACTATACTCTGTTTCGTGGTATATATTTGTGTTGATTAAATTGCNCCCCCCCACCTGAGAGTCCTGACTATATTAAAATCAGAAAGTATGTTGTGTTCATGTAGAACATTTCCTCACAGCTTTGTCTGCCCCACTTCCAAAAACACCAAAATGAAATGTTTGCATCACAAAAGCTGACTGAGCCCCCTGTAGTGACTGCCGCTACTTCTGTCAATCTCCCTGTGGTCGCTCCGCACATCGTTTTTAATAATAACAATGGCAGATTTACGGTTCCAACTAAATGTGCTTTTGGGTTTGGATTCAGAATATCTCTTGCTGTGTACACACTGCTTCATCACAGGGAGAAATCATTGGCTTCAAGGCTTATTTTCGGCTAATCGCCTCTCAGGGGAGGGGGTTTAACGAGTGGTCATTTAAGGTGGCACAACTTAAAATCAACATCTAAAAAGGTCCGGACACCCCAAGCTGACACCAAAGAACACGTCGCCGACGGACCGACTGTTGTGTCGCCTCGCGTCTCCTGCGTCTTGGCCATGTGTCGCACTGGAACACACCGCAAAGACTTCAGCCGACGGCCAAGTAGCACATACGAACTGCGCATGCGTGAGTGGCAATAACTCCCCTTGCCAGCAGGTGGCAGTGTGTATTCGTCATTCAAAAGAGGCAACAACCGGAAGACAGACTGCGTGATACACCGAGAGAAGAAGAACAGACTGTGTGATATAAACAAATAACAAATAGCGTGTGCGTTCCATTTTCACTCTACAGCGAGAAGCTCATGGGGCTTTCCCGAACCTGTGTCGAGAGCTGGAGTGACAGTAAATGAAATCTCAGATTTGCCTTCTTAATAGTTTGTTTGAGTCCCTCACTTCCGTTTCGCTTCTCATGCACTGATTCGCTAGCTGAACAGCCAATCAGAG
>NW_011371071.1:15776-19695 GCF_000735185.1 Notothenia coriiceps | reverse complement strand
ATCTAAATTGAACAGGTCTCGTTGGTACGGTCGTCAACGATGAATCTTCACGGCACACCAAAGTAGCATGGAGTACCACAGGGGCTGCGGGTGCGCGACCTAATTTGCTTTCACGATGTAGGTTGATGCTCCTTTAGGCATGATCTATAAGGAATCATTTCTGGGAAACTGTTCATTGCTTTATTGCGGAGATACCTCCAACTATGTTACTTGATCAATCAATGCCGTGATGAAGGGATTATCATCTATAAAATTCAGACTGCGGTACAAGGGGGACTGGGACGTGGGGATGACTTAATTTTTTTCTGTTGAAACAGCGACAAACTGAAGTTATTTTGTACTGCCCAAAGATCGTTACGAAAAACATCAATTTATCTAAAGATGTGGTATACGGTACACTATGGATGGCATTTAATTTGCGCTCGCTCTGGCTGTAGAGAATCTTGGTGTAATATGTTAGAGGTCAGGGGGATTTATCCTTTAACGCCCACATAAAATCATTCAAGGACCGGGGGCTAGTGCCTGCGTTCCTCTACGTAACTTGCAATCAGGGCAATCTTGCGGGCGATCCAGGAAAACTGGAGTCCATGCATTTACTTCAAGCCTGGATCTATTATCAGGGTGGTGACCAAGAAGTCAGTAAGTCATTCTCAGCTGATTCAAAATGCTGCAGCTCGGTTACTAACAGGGTTAGGAAAAGGACCCGGCAGGGCAGGGGGGTATCTACTCCTGTTCGGCTGCTACACGTGAGCTGGCGGTCACCTATACGAGGATGGGATGTTGGTAAAATTGGTTTCTCGCCTACGCAAAGCGGCTAATGGGGCAGCGGGCGCTTACTTTTAAATTAACTCATTATCCCTCTTGTTTTGGGGCCTACTAGGGCCATTGCTCCAGTAGTCATCGTGGGGACTGCAGTCGCGATCTCTCTTTGTTCGCACGATAGCACTCCGGGTCTCCTCATTGTTACAATGCAGGACGCAGGGCGGACACTTTTACGTGACGGCTATTCTCTTTCGCTACGAACCGAGCTAGGGCAGCTCTCAGGTTTATTGTGTCCACAAATTCGGACAGGCAGGTCAAGGCAGCCCTCTCTCGTTGGTGGAGTCGCCGGGCCCGCTACCTCGCTAGTTTTATCGGGTCTATGTTAATAGTGGTTGAAGACCTACGCGTCTTCTTGGACGTGTAGCGACACTTCTGCAGTTGGGACCAGCTAGGGGCGATTAGATCACCCCTCAGTTTTGCTGATATAGGGCTTTAGCTTTTCCGTCTGGGACCTCCCTTACGACGCCGTCCACACTGCGCCCGTGCAGCCAGTCGGGGACATGTCGCCGTTCTTCTTCTGCTCTTCGCCCGTTCCTGCTCCCTGTACCCGCGTGTCAGCTCCTTCACTGTCGCTCTCGCCATCTCTTCACCATTTCTTCTTTTTGGGCTGGGCGTGGGTCACTGACTCCAGGGTATGGCCATTGCTGCGCGCAGCAGTCCGGCCGGCTAGTCTCGGGGGCCTGCCGTGGTCCCTGACTCGCGTCCGTGTGTCTTACATATGATGTCGCGCTTCCCGCGAGCCTGCCGACCTGCTAGAGGCGTCCTCTGACCTTCACTTTTCTACGAGGTGCCTTCCTTGGCGTGCACGCTCCCGCTCCTGGTCTTGAGTCGGTGCCCAGTTGCGCCGACGCTGCCCAGGTGGCTGTCCGACTCGGCCGGGCCCGCTGGATCTAAGGCTCTGGGAGAGGGGACCGTATCCTCGTGCTGCACGTTTACTCATCTGAGCCTCCTGAAGTCAGTGGGCTAGCTGGATACTACACGGACGCATTTAGAACTCGGGCATTTTTCCTAAACCTTTGTTGTCCCAGCGGATCTCTTAGTCTTTGCACCTCTATTTCTTTTCAATTGACACACCGGCATCTGTGTTGTACGTTTCGCGGCTGGGAGAGGGGGGTCGCTGCATGCATCTGATTGTCGCTTCCGAGCGCGCATATATACTTATTGTGTAGGCGTGGGGTGTCTGCTCCTGGAAGTGTTTCTGCTCGGTGTACTGCCCCGGTTATGCCGTGCTCTGACGCCGGTAGTGCGAGCGGCCATTTTTAGCTTCCACATTGTTCATTTCACTCCGCTCGCAGTTGAGACGTTCGCTCCACTGCATTCATGTAAAGACGTTTCCACTATTAATTATATACGTATATATTGAATTACACATATGTGGCGTCTAGAGGCAGAGGGTGTGTATGTCAACTGATATCTTGTTACACTGTGAAGTCACACTCGAGTACAATTAACTCTTGGATATATTTGGTAGTCTATAGTATTATGACATTGCTTTATGATTGACTTAGTTCTTTCTACTCCGCTCATCATCATAATGCTCATAGAGTTTTCGTGGGTTCCCAAGCTTTTCAAGCCGACCCAAAATACAGTGTGGGAAAACAACCCCCACTCTGTTTCGTGGTATATATTTGTGTTGATTAAATTGCATGGATGTAATACTTTGTCAGCTTATCTTGCTGCATTACTCTGTTTCAGGGTGTCGTCATCCTTGTCAATAAATTACCGAAACTGACATTGAGGAGTGTGTTTCTTCAGTTTCCATACCTCCTGTGTTTTACGAGCGCCTTATCAAGTCTTGGCAAACGGCATAAAACACGATTAAACATGATAGTATATAAAACCATGCTCGTATCTACAACCTATAGAAATGCAAAACGGCGTCAGTTTAGACGTAATTCTATCCTCCTGCTTACCCCATCATTTATGAGAAAACATTTCATAACATTAACACAACATATTCGAGGTGGTTTTAAATAACATATCCGTATTTATTTATTTCTCCAAGTTATGTTTTTGTGTGCACTGAGGAGTCTCAAACAGGCGTTTGTTTAATCATTTTAAGATTAGCTTTAATCAATGTTTGAAAATGAATTCTTCCTATATGATAAATGAGATGTAACATTTTCTTTATGGTATTATTTCCACATATTTCTCTCCATTCTTCCTTCTGCCAACGGTGAAGCAGTTTCTCGTCTCTCACGTTTTTGTGCTTAGTGCGTACGCATGGGTTAGAGTTTGCGTGGAGGACCGCACATTTTCCCGTCAGTTTTTTTTTTTATAAATCGCAAACATTGCGTAGAAACTGGCGTACGCCATTTTTTGAGCGTATATCCCTTTATAAATGAGGCCCCAGGTCCTTAGAGCGCAACCATAGTAGTGTTTAGTGTCTTTAAATTGAAGTTAAACAGAATAATAAGATTCATATAAATTAATATTCTTTATAAATGACTGTTTTATTTGTGAAAAAGAATGCAGATTCTGTGTTGGTAACATACATTTATAGGACATGAATGCATAGAGATAGAGAGAAAGAGAGGTAGAAGATGAAAGGTGAAACCCCCCCCCCCAGTCTGAGCCTACAGTAGCCACATGACGAGGGCCGGTTCAAGGCGAGCATGGACCTGTCCTAACAATGAAGTCTGAAGCCCACTCTTGAATGTGAGAGGGTATCTGCATGTCGAACACAAACTAGGAGCTGGACTACAGAAGAGCATGCTGAGGCCTGCGAAGCCGGATTTTCGCTTAGCGAGCTAACTTCAGGGAAAACTCTGGGTTTCCGGCCCTACGACGCTGGTTCACTTCTTACCGGGCTAGATCTTCATGGTAACTTATGCTGAACGGCTAGCGTGGTCCGCAGCAGGTTATGGTTCCAGCCGTATCTGGGGTCAAATGTAATTAAAGTCAGATCNACTCTCCTTACCAGCAGGCGGCGGTAGTGTGTATTCGTCATTCAAAAGAGGCAACAACCGGAAGACAGACTGCGTGATACACCGAGAGAAGAAGAACAGACTGCGTGATATAAACCATAAATATATACAAACACTAGATGGCTCAAGGGGGAGTCGCCAGCGTAGCTCACCGGCGGCCATCTTGCCAC
>NW_011371071.1:0-15571 GCF_000735185.1 Notothenia coriiceps | reverse complement strand
TTGAAAATTGGTTGAAAATTGAGCAATCTACGGTTATTTCAATAGTGCACCATAGACATAATGTTATGAATGAGCGAGCTGCCTGTGGCAAGATGGCCGCCATGTGGCAACATCGGTCTCCATTGGCCAGCAGCGCGGGTGAGTCATCTAGTGTTTGTATATATCTATGGTCAGTACTCTTCTCCATGTTTGTGATTGGTCAAATGTTGCTAACCCCGCCCCTTTCATGTG
Source organism: Notothenia coriiceps (assembly GCF_000735185.1). Taxonomy (NCBI): domain Eukaryota; kingdom Metazoa; phylum Chordata; class Actinopteri; order Perciformes; family Nototheniidae; genus Notothenia; species Notothenia coriiceps. Next base: position 15,340 of record NW_011371071.1, on the reverse strand, counting down.
AGCGCGCACTCAGCCGGACAGAGAAACCCTGGCTTGAGTTACCGAGTTCATAACCAGCGTCTTAGGACCGCTTACCGAGAGCTCGTTTGTTTTGGATTAGGTAAGCCGGGTAACTCAAACATATCCAGGGTCTGTTGAACTGGATTCGTAGTACAGGCCTCTGGTCTCATTAGCAAGATAACCATCTTAACAATTGTTTAATAAGCCTGATGTATTTTAAACAAATCTAATGATAAACCCTGAGCTTGTATCCAGGAAGCCTAAATTGCTCAACCCAACTTCAAAGATTCAAAGGCTTTATTGTCCTATGCACACTGAAAAAACTGAAATGTTGACTTTAATGAAATGTTTTATGGCAACAGATTCCACATTTAGGTTAGTCAAAAGCAACAATATTAAATATATATATATACAATATTTAAATAAAGAATACTACGTTCAACTTAATATTATTACTTTCACCTAACCTAATACAGTTATTTGAAATATGTTGACATGATACATTTTATTAAATTCAACGTTTCACTTTTTTGCAGAGTACAGTGTCTAAATGGCAATGAAAAACTTAAGTCCCAGGCTCCTCCAACTATGCAACATAACATATATTAGACACAAAACAATACAACTCATTTAAAAACACTGAAATAGTGCAAGAAGAAACAGAGCAAAGATCAAATATAGTGCAAGATCTTGCTAAACTATATACATTTAAAAGAAGCTAAATGTTGCAGAGAATGTTGTAAGTGACCAAGTAAATGTAGGAGTCTCTACATTTACATAGAATAAGATAAACTAGAACAGAATGTGAATGTAATACTGAATACTGCACTTGGCTTCATGAATCATGGCACACTTGTACAAAATGAATCAACCTGTTCAGGAGCCACCCGGGCCAAATGCAAGTCAGTCCAGTCTTTCCAAACCCCAGGAAAGTAGTGAAATCTGGCAGCCATATAAGGGCCAGGACTGTCTGATATTTGGCCCTTTGGTCACAGAATTAAGAACCTGTTATAACTCTTTCCGACAGCATCATATCCATCCCATCATTTAAAAACCTGCCATTTTAACAACCTGGTGCTTGGCCCGAGTGTCATTCAATCCGCCTCTCCACCTTCCCATAAGTCATGTAATTCTTTTTAGATAGGCGACAAGTTTTAATTAACTGTCTGCACAAGCAAACAAGCCCTGAGGCTTTTTATTTGGTTTCTGCTGGCCTCATTCAACTTCAAACAAAGCCCAGATGGAGGGAGAGGAAGGCAGGTGCTTGTCATGTGATAAACGGCTCCTTTCAAAAGAGCATTTACAAACTGCTCCTCATCTTTTCCTGCTGTCTTTTTTAGAGTGATGGAGGGTGATGACTATATAGTTTGCTTTAGAGTGACTCAAAACCGTGTTTTAGTGTTCATTCATTTGAATATATTCAATCGTTTCTTAAAATATCTTGCTTTTAGGAGGTGTCAACTGAAAATGAAATATATGTGAGTGTTACATTATAGCATTTCTTTAAAAAAAAAGCAAATAACAAAATGTAACTGCCAAATAAATATATATATATATGTAGATTTGTTTTTTTACCTTTAGGCATATAATCAAACCTAATATTTCGGGATGTTTGAAATGTCGCTTTGTTGTTCATAGATGATACATGAGAAAGTAGAAAAACACTTGGATGGAAAACTTTTATTTTCAGAGAAGAGCTCCTAAATGTTCCTTAACCTTCCCTTCACCATCTCCAGAGTTTACACAAAACCAGTCGGACCAGTTCCATCCCATTATGTGTGTTTGCTCAGAACCAGCATCTCATCGCTCTGTACCTCAGCCTGTCGCTCTCTCTTGTCAGGGTTTGAATCAGTTTATCTTTAAGTGTGCAGGATTGGGAGGGTTACTTTAAAAATGTGATGTTGTTTTGCTTAAGTGTATTAAAGGTGTCCTATCATGCAAAATGCACTTTTTGATGTCTTTTATACATAAATATGTGTCCCCGGTGTGTCGGGGAACTCACAAAGTGTCAGAAAAAGAAAACCCTCTCTCTTTTCCTCCGTATATACCCAAATCTCTAAAAACAGGGGTACAAGAGAGCTGATCCAGATTTGCTGCCGATATGACATAATATCGGAAATGTGGACCCACGGGACAATCAGAAACGTTGCTATCAGAAACAATGACTGTTTTGGACGTAAATGGTCTTTGTTTACGTTAACAAGCATCGCTAACACTCAGAGCTAACGCAGTGCTGGAGACAGGCCCGGACTGGCCACCGGGAGGACCGGGAGGTTTCCCGATGGCCTGACCTGTTAAGTGGCCTGCTGGCCAGAGGATTCTTTTTTATGTATGTATTGTGAACGCAACGCTGCGCAAATGTGGGTCTGACTCTGCCTCACAGAGGGTGCTGGCTGTCTCCATGATGTGGCCTGCCGATATGGCCACTTTCATACAGATCATACACTAATGCCCTCGATTGGTCTCTGTCATTCAAGCTCGGGAGGGTGTGGCGCGAGCAAGCGAGCGAGAGAGAGAAAGCGCGCGCACCGGTTACGTGTATTGTTGTTGTTAGCATCTGGTGCTAGCTAGCTGGTCTAACGGATATAAGGAGCTGTTTCAACAATAAGGTGGGGGGAGAGTCCTCTGCTGTCAGACTGAGAGGCTGATAACTACAGCTCAGGTGAGGTAAAGGACTCTCTGAGTGTTTAGAGAGTTAACTTAGTCTAAGTTCTCAGTGGGCCTCAAACGGTTTGGTCACCATTTATGTAAACACATATTTCCATTGGAGGGGGGAGTGATGAGTAAAATATGCATGAATCATACAAATAAAATGTTAACTGTGAAAAAAGGTAAGATAAACTTTTAAAACTTGTTGAGAGCTAAAACTAGTCTTTGCTGCTGCCTCAAAGAGGAGGGAGAGGAGGGAGACAGGAGAGGCTGATTCAGGAGCCCAGACACACTCACACATATAAATGAACCAAAAACAAATCAATATACACAAGTTTCAATGTTTTTTCATATTGGATATGGTATGTTATTGGTTATGGCCATGTTCTTATGATTATTTAAATGTATACAGTTCTGTTTCATATGGGTGCTGATGGGTGTAGTCTCTTTATTTTCCCCTCAAAGTGCACCAGATTGATGCATTTAAGCCCATCATTTAAAAAAAAATCTTAGCAAAATGGCACAAAAAACTGGTAGGCCTAGTGGCCTGGCTGGGTGTATAATTCCCGGCCTGACTTATTGTCCCTGTCCGGCTCTGGCTGGAGAGAGTATGTGTTAAAAAGCAGGAAATAAAAAAAGGAACCCACCTTGTGGTAAACCCGCGCGAGAAAAAACATTTGAGCTCCATAATGTTTCAGGAATAATCCTTGATGTGGTTTGGAACCTGATATGGCGTTTCATCGCGGCAGCATTTAGCTGTATCTGCAGGTTGTATTCTGAGCAGGCATTAGCTTTACCTTTAGGCATATAATCAAACCTGCATTGAAGATGACGTCACGGCAGTTTCACGCAGCGTCGCTCCGCCCGCCGAACAGCCGATCGCTGTTCGATATACAGTATATATATATATCTGAGACCCATAATATATGCGTACAAATATTGAGGATCCGAAATGTGTCCTCTGCTCAGAGATTTTAGTGATAGGAAACCTGCCTTTCATGAACCATATTCAGGCAATAGCCGCAGCAATGAGCTGACAGAAAATGCTTCGTTTTAGTTTGATACACACAGTTAAGCTCACTCTTTTATGAACATATAGGTTCACCTAATGTTCACCTACAATGAAATAAAGTGAAAACCATAAAGCAGATTCAGGCAGTAGGCGTATAGATTCACACTTAAAGTATTAGCCGAAAAAACAGTAGCCTACAGCTCTAAGAGAAGAGATACTACTACTATTATATTTTCCAAACACCATTTTTTCAACAGGAAATACTTTTTGAAGGGATCATTTAAACAGCTCTGATAACATTTTAATTTGAGTTAATTTTTATTTTATAATAATAAAGACACTTTTTTAAATGAATACATGCAAAATGTTTGTATACCTCTATGAATTTAACGTAGTGATTATGTTTCGTGTGGGAGAGAAACCCACATGGATTTCAGCCTTTGCAGACCATTTACATGCATACAGAACTATACAACTCACCACAGGAGAGAGAAACCCTCAAAAGCATGATATGGCCCCTTCAAACTTTGTTTAATTTCTCTGCTATCTTTCATTTATTAAATCACACATTGTATGTTTTCAAGACAGACTTTCAAAACATTCAAATCCGGTCCAAAATACAGACTAAAGAATGTCAGAAGTCGGTATAGTCAGCATGCAAACTGAATGAACTGAACTATGCTACTACTGTTATTATACCACTATGAAATGTTGATGAAAAGGGAATGATGGAACTCCTCAAACATGAGAATCAGTAAATCCATTAATTGTCCCGTAAGGGGGGAATTTACATTATTACAACAGCAGAAAAAGTGATGAGAATAGACTTTCATATTAAAAGATAAAAAAATGACCAAGTATGCACACGTAATAACACAATAAGTAAAAAAGCTCTAAGAAACACTTCCGAAAACTAAAACATGACTATGCTTTTTGCGGGGGAAAAAACATCTTGCTTTCTCTCTTTTTTTTTAAATGTATCAGTGCATAAAATCAAATGTTTAATACTAGCAAACTAACTGCAATAACGATATACTATAAAGATAAGAATAAGAATGTAGTTTTGCATTGGTATAACCTTGAAGTGTGATTTAAAATAAAATAGATCTTCGTGCATGAGTGGAACAGTATTCTTCTCTTCATGGTTTCAGGCTCACATTTTGTGCCTGGCTTCAGCCTGAATGAGCCTATACATACGGGGGCTTCTGGCCTCGCTGAGTCCAGGTCCTGGACTCCAGGAGAAATTACGATGAGGTGCAATGCAGCCTGAATGAAAGAATCATTGAGAGGTCTGATTGATGATGGAGTTTGGACAGAGAGCGAGTCACTGAAGCTCCTGGATCAGAGTGAGGAGACGCAGAACTGAGATGCAACAGACGGTGTTAAAGATGTGGGTGTGAGATTCAGACCTGCATCCGTGTGCGTGGAAACCCGTTCAGGTACATACACACAGAAGGAATAGGGAGAAAGGGATGTGCTGCGAGTGTATGTGTGTGTGTGTGTGTGTGTGTGTGTGTGTGTGTGTGTGTGTGTGTGTGTGTGTGTGTGTGTGTGTGTGTATGTGCATGTGTGTGAGTCATGCATCGGTACACATTGTTACCACGGTGAAAATCCTCACAGGTTCCTGGAAGGAATTAAAAGGGTTGACGTGACACCAGGATGCAAGACTGCTCTGCAGGACTGGTCCCGCCCTCTGTGATCCCTGTCAGGGTGTGTGTGTGTGTGTGTGTGTGTGTGTGTGTGTGTGTGTGTGTGTGTGTGTGTGTGTGTGTGTGTGTGTGTGTGTGTGTGTGTGTGTGTGTGTGTGTGTGTGTGTGTGTGTGTGTGCGTGCGTGCGTGCGTGCGTGCGTGCGTGCGTGCGTGCGTGCGTGCGTGCGTGTGTGTTATCCTGTTCTCTGTAAATCTTTTCAGGGCTCGCTGCACCTGAAACAACGTCTGCACGTTTAATAACGGTGGTGCAAGAAGTTCTCCTCTCCTTTACGTATCAATATTACAATGTCATTTACAAGTCTTGCATACAGTGGATAACTTTACTTCATGTTATTTATTGGTTTTTAAACTGATTATCAAATCATACATTTTAGTAATGTAAAAAAGGTGATATTATTTAACATCCAAAGAAATGTTAGAAATAAACCCCTTCAGCAAATTCCACTGTAAACCTACTCAGTTATTGATTGTAGCTAACTCGATATATATCCGACCAAATCCATTGTAAAGGGAGGACATTGCAGTTGTGGCATTGGTTCAACATCACCTGCCTTTTTACAGACAGCTGTTTGACACTTTATCAAATCCCTAACCGCGTTGTTTCCTGTCTACGCTGGTTAATAGACTGTATGCTTGTAACTAGCGGAAATCCCGTGTTTTTAGTCATTCGTTGGGGAACGCAAAAATAAATGAAGAATAACTTGTTTGTATTTCAAATCGTTGTTTGAGGAAATGTTGACTTGAAACATTTTTTCAATGTATAGTCATGCTAAGAACATTCATCAAAGGCAGAGAGGTGCGTTATACTGCAGACAAACATGGAGAAGTGTCTATTTAGATTATGGATCCCTCATATTTTTGACTAAAAATATGTGAGTCCATCACTTTTATCCCAACTAAAATGTATCTCTTAAATTTTAATTCTGAATGGATATCCATGAATCTTTGTAGGCTACAGGTATTCATGCCCCCCAGAGGATGAGCCCTTCTGAATCCTGGTTTTCTTGACTTTTCCAGATAGCGCTTTTTTTTCTGTTTCTGTTGGACTATTTATGTCTCAGTTACCTCACACCAACATTTAATGAATGATTCATGTTATTTATCCTGGTTGTGCTTATGTATTCTGTTACGACAGAATATTTGACCAATCTACTCACTCTCTCATGTTTTATTCATGATGGCAAATTAATTAATTCGTCATTACTCGGAACTTTCACTAATTTGCTCATCACGGTTATGAATTTGATTGCGTTTTCCATGTCCCAGGTTGCCCCCACCTCTGCACAGACCATGCCCTCCCTGGGAGCTTCCTCCATGTTGATTTGATCTTTATTTGGCCCTCTTACCACAGCTCTTTGAATAAAGTTCCTCAGTGTGTTTACGGGAAGCGCACAGCACAACATCACAACCGGCCCCCTCATGCTTCCAAACTCAGCCTCTCCAAATTAGTTTTCACAAAACCTGCCAATTTACACGGACCAGTTTAGAAAAACCTCTCGCTCTTTCCCCGGCTCTATCCCCCTCCCCACCTCTCCCCCCGACTCTTTAGGACAACCTCCAGCAGTCGCGTGGCCCAAAAGGTAATTCTAAATTTAACCCACAAAAAGGTAGCTTTGTAAACCCCAAGGTGGTTTGAGAGGGGAGAGAGCAGGAGGGGGAAGAAAGCAGGGAGAGATTACGAAAGAAAAACAGGATGGAGAGGGAGTGTGAGTGTAAGGCAGGCTGAAGAGGACATACTTAATTAATTATTTAACGATTTTAACTAAATGTAGGGGGGTTAGTTTAAAAGCTAAAGCTAAATAGGATAAACTACATATCAGTGAGGGTATGAACACTTTGTATTGATCCAGATTTCAACATGACTTTGGGATTTAGAAGGATTCACACATTCAGAGTGTGGATTTTGTGCAGGAATTATATTCTGATTGATGCTGTCTTTTGGGGTGGTGGGATTATCTTTGACATTAAATTACTTTATCATGTATGAAAAACTGGTTTTGGTCAATGTTAATGTAAAAATGAAGTACTAATTTACAGCCTTAATAATTTTTGTTCTGTAATTTAGCTGGTTCTATAATTCATATCCCGATCAGTGACCTCTTTGATTATTAAAGAAGTCGTCTTACTGTATTTATATTTCACTTTTGTGAGAAGAAACAAGAATATTCAAAGTGTTTGCTAATTACAAACACAAACTTAGAGTCCTATCTCGGAACCAGTGGCGATTGAAGCTATAATAATAATAATAATAATAATAATAATAATAATACATTTGATTCATATAGCACACTTTAAAGACAAACGTCATCTCAAAGTGCTTCACAAAGATATAAGGAAAAAATAAGTAAAAAGATATCTAAAGGAGCATATTGGATAAAAAATGGCAATATAAAAAATAAAAATAAAAGGTTAAGAGCATAAAAGGTTTAAAAATAAATAAATAAAGTCAGTAAAATGCGGTGTGGAACAGGTGGGTCTTGATGAGGTATTTCCTAAAAACTGAGAGTGATGCAGAGGTCCGTATATTCTCTGGAAACTGATTCCACAGACGTGGACCCAGGGAGGAGAAAGCACGGTTTCCCATGGTGACCAGTTTTGTCCGCGGGACAGCCAGGAGATTGGAGCTGTCTGACCTGAGTGTGCGTGAGGCATGGGAATGTTTTCTGGTTAGCAGTTCCTGTAGGTAGGTGGGGCCAGTGTGGTTGATGGCGTTGAAGACCATTATGAGGACTATAGTTAATCCGGTGTGTTACAGGGAGCCAGTGGAGTGAGTGAAGGATGGGGGTGATGTGCTCTGATTTGCGTGTTTTTGTGAGTATCCGGGCGGCACAGTTTTGTAGGCTACATATTGTAGTCTCTGAGTGTTTTTTGCTGGAGTGCCTGCAAGCAGATAATTGCAGTATTCAATGCGGGCAACACATCCTCACTCCCAGGTCGGCCTATGTTGACGTTATGTCAAGTCCCTAGTTCTCCCTATTTAATGTAAATTAAAATGTAAATGTGAAGGGATGTGTGTAATGTGGTGATTGACATTATTCACCCACGGATCTATGTGTTGGGGTATTGTTCCGCTCGGACATTTTAGTTAACCGGACTTCCTGTTGATGTGAAATACGAAAACATTTTTTAAAAATAAAATAATACTTTATTTCCGAGTTTGCTTGCTTTTCTCTTAAGAGGTCATCACATAACGGCATTGTAATACACGGTTCGGCTGCTTTAAATGACATATCTGCCGTAGTTCGCTATTTATAGAGCCCTGATGAGAAGACTTCTAGACAAACATGAACAACTGCCGCCGAAACTGAATATGTGACGTGGATCATAAATATATCAGCAATTAAACAAAATCTTTAATTTCTCTTCAAAATATAAGTCTCCTTGCAATATCAATACTAATTCGGCTGACTTTTATATTTGATCCAATCAGTACTGTATATTGGTATATTTACACCATAACGGTGCACAGCTGATAGAAAGGGACACCTGGTGGTTAAAGCACGTTATTGAAATGTATTATTTTTATTATTAGATATTAATAGGAGACACAGACAGACGAACTAATAAGGTTTTATTTAAACATTAAAGAATACTTCACAGGGTTTGTTAAATACTAATATATTGCTTTCCTGCAATGTTAACCACTGTATGTTTAAGCACTTATATTAACTGATATTATACATATGTAGTATACTCTTATAAGATGTATGTAGATAGTATAAGAAATGTGCAGAATACGACAGTTTAATGGTGGAGGTATACACACATATTGATAGATGTCTTGTAATGCACTGTTGAGGAACCTGCGACCCAAGTTTTTCATCTCCGGCCTTGTCAGGTATTGAACAATCAATAAATAAAGAAGACAGAATTATTAAATAAAACACAGAATTTGTGTGATTATACTAAATGATTTACAAATAAACACCACTGCATATTTACAACTGTTACACATGCTGATGTAACGCAAATGTTTCCAACTTGGGATCAATAAAGTATATCTTATCTTAAGATGATCGATGGCTACTGCCATATTTGCAAAATTTGCCTCTGAACCTTGACAAGTGCATGTTTCAGGCTTATCAATTAACAACAGGAGGGGTCACAGACATAAGACCAGCCGTTAAATAAAGCTCTTCTGACCCCGGGACGGGGTGGACCCGTTCAAATCCAGTTTTGGACAGTCTGCCGTGGTTCCATCCCATTTCAAGTGCTGTTCGGCGCTCGGCGTAACCCTCGGAGCACAGTCTCCAATTACAGAGCTTGAGGACTATCACAGGGTTTGTCAAGCGAAGCAGAGAGAATTACTTACATCCGGGTGTAATATTCTCTAAAGCAAATGAGCCGCTCCGACCCTCGGTCCTGACGGACTCCAACTTGTGTTTATTAATCAAACAAATAAATAAACACAAGGATAATTATGTGTTATTGTTGAGTAAATGGAGAATAGCACAGGGGAAAATAACGTATCTAGCAGCGTCCCTTGCAACCACCTTGGTAACAATGAAAACGTTGTATGGACACAATTTCCTGAATTAATCTTCGTAATAACTAGCAAACTAAAGATCATGTACATCCACTGCACACATCAACTGAAATAACAACTCATATTTCTCGCATCAAATGACATCAAAACGCATTTTAATGGCCAAACTAACTTTAAAATAGGCATTTTCCACCGAGAATAAAACGAACTTCGGCCATGTTTTTTTTTTCTGCAGGGAGAAATTGGAAGATCACGTGACATAGACGCCAGTCATTGGAATGAATGGAATGCAGTTGGAGGTCAACCAATCACAGAGCTTGAGAACTAATCACGGGGCTTGTCAAACAGAGCACATGGTGTAGTCCTAAACGATAGCTGGGGATTCTGGGTAGTGTCTTCTGCCATCCTTTACTCCGAAAAAATATTTGTTTCTCCGAATCGAAGGGGAAAATTACAAAAGCATTGCACACAATTTAAACCAATGAATGTTGTGTAATTAACAAGGATAATCTGGTATTTTTTAGTCAATGAGTAGTGCAGATATCACTGTAAAATCAGTAAGGGGAATACTTACTTCCGGGTGTACAATTCTCCGTTATCCAATGGGAATGGACGCTAACATTGCCTTTAAGGGCAGCCGACACAAACGAATGCCGTGTTTCCATGAGCGTCAAATCCCGCCGCAGATGGGAATACATTGCAATCAGTTGAAAGCTATTTGCGTCCCTTTATGAAGCTGAAGGAGCCTAGGAGCGTCACAACTGCACGCCACAGGACCCTGACCAAGCGTCGCTCCTGGACGATTATGGAGTGAGAGTGTGTTGCGTACGAACTGTGCATGCGTGAGTGGCAATAAATCTCCTTACCAGCAGGCGGTAGTAGTGTGTATTCGTCATTCAAAAGAGGCAACAACCGGAAGACAGACTGCGTGATAACCGAGAGAAGAAGAACTGACTGCGTGATACAAACAAACTACAAATAGCGTGTGCGTTCCATTTTCGCTCTACAGCGAGAAGCTCATGGGGCTTTCCCGAGCCTGTGTCGAGAGCTGGAGTTAAATGAAATCTCAGATTTGCCTTCTTAATAGTTTGTTTGGGTCCCTCACTTCCGTTTCACATCTCATGCACTGATTCGCTAGCTGAACAGCCAATCAGAGTGATTTATTTTGCCGACTGCCCACCGATTTAACATCGGTGGGTTTTCGGGACGAAAAGGTGTCTTCACGGCTGAAAAGACCCAACGGTGCGGGACACACCAATCTGAGTAGGGCGTGTCGACGCTCATCGTCGGCCTGATGCCCACCGACGGCCAAAATCGGCTTGGTGTGTCTGGGCCTTTAGATTAACTAGGGACCCTTTGAGTTTATCCAGGGGCGCCATAAGGGGGTGAAAAGTTAGGACGATTCTAAGGGCCCGTNCTTGAGGACTATCACGGGGTTTGTCAAGCGAAGCGGGGAGAATACTTACTTCCGGGTGTAAAATTCTCTAAAGCAACTACGATGAGCTGCTCCGACCCTCGGTCCTGACGGACTCCAACTTGTGTTTATTAATCAAACAAATAAATAAACACAAGGGTAATTATATGTTATTGTTGAGTAAATAACAGTGTGTGGTTTAGAAAAGAATACAAAATTAGAAGGAAAAAATTATGAAACAATACAGATTTCATTTTTCCGAGCCCCTACTCTCCCCATAATTGACGGCAACAAAAGTCCTACATTATTCAATTAAAATAAAGAAGTAAAAACAATAAGTGTGGCTTGATATTGAGTAAGAAAAAGGTTCATAAACGCTGTGAAAATGGATCTGCGGGTAGCATTCGCTCGCGATCTCAAGTCGTATAAAACATACGTTTAGGGAACTATATAGAAGCCTATGGACATCCCGGAAAGTTGAAAATGTACGCTAAGGGCCCCCCCCCCCTTGCGTTGGAAAAAGCCGACACGGCCGCACCCCTCTTGCGTTGGAAAAAGCCGACACAGGGGACTTGACATAACGTCAACATAGGCAGACCTGGGAGTGAGGATGTGTTGACGCGGGAGGTGATGAAGGCATGGACCAGGCTATAGGCAGCTAATTCTCATTCATTCAACCATTGTGTTTTGCTTTAGGCTTTATGCATTTGTTCATATTATTGCAAATAGGCGGCATTAAATGCTGAATTGGCTTTTTATTGACTGAAATTGGGAAATTATCTGAAACATTTCTGATTTAGTATGAACGTTTCTTTAGAATTGGCATCAGAGATAATGACGTTCGAACAGCACCCTGATGATTCTTAAGATTTGATTATAACTCAAATAAGGAAAACATTTTCTGACCTCACCTCCAACTTTCCTGTGTCAAGGCCTAGGCCTATATCTTTCCATTTAGTGGTCACTAATGTAATATGAGTCTTTTGTAGAATAACACAAATGAAAGAAAGAAATACAAAATATTAGGGCACATTATAAATGATTTATGTCTGAAGATTTTACAGACTTTTACCAGTGTGAATATTTGCCTCACAGCTAAAAGTACCAATCTATGACATGTTCAGGATATTCTAGTGACAAGCCCACTGCATTTATTTTCTGGAATAAATGCCTTCTTTGAATCCATGCGTTTCTCTCCTGTCAACCCTAAGGCAAAAATGCTACACAAAAAGCTTATTGAAAGCCTTATTCCCCTCCAACTTAAATGAGACCTTTGCATGACCAAAGAGCAACAAATACCTAGACAATACTCGTGTAGAAACGGTCAGTTTGGATAGCAGAGCTTATTGCTCAGAAGTGAGAGACAGGAGAGGAGGAACTGAGAGGGTCCAGGGTGGGAGAGAAACTCCCCGTCCCGCGACCCAGGAGCTGCTGGTCGGGCGGCGGTCTTTCCAGCCCATGAAAGGTGTGATTGTCCCACAGCTTCCCCGAGCCAGGAAAGTTCCCCCAGCGGCGGTCATCGGCCCCTCTCCTTGCCAGGAACGCAGGGCCACGGAGAGAAAAACCAAGCAATGGTTATGTCAGATACAGGCTGGGGCAGGGGGGGAGAGGGAAGTGGGCGGGGGAGGTATGAGGTGTTAAAAAAAAAAAACGTTTCAATCTGTGTTATAAATACTCAAGAGAAACACACATTACGGGGACACAGGACACACACACACACACACACACACACACACACACACACACACACACACACACACACACACACACACACACACACACACACACACACACACACACAGGACAGCGGGGCCCTAAATGAGGCTGTCGGCTCGCAGCATCTGAATGAAGAGAAGGGGCAGCTCTCAATGTGTTTATTTTGACAGGAGGGAGTGAGAGTGGAGGGGGGGGAGAGAGGGAGGGGACACAGAGCGAGACAGAAATGTACAGATGAGAGAAAGAGAGAAGAAGTATTTCAGGCTCGGACATTCCTTCACTTCCAAAAACAAAGTTCCAGTGAGGCAAGAGAGAGTTTGTAAAGAAAGCCCGGGTCATGTTTTACACAAACTTGTTTCTTTTTAGGGAAGGATTTCAAAACTAAAATGCAAATTTCCTTACCCGGAGTGATGAGGAACATGAATCCTGAGTCAGACGGTTTACTCTGCGTCTTGCTCGATGCCTAAGGTGGCTCATGGGTGGGGCGGAGGATAGATGGGATAATAAAGAGGGCTGCAGGCCAAGTGCAAATACAGTGTAGGACAGCCTGAGGGCTGATCCTGAACTGCTGTCAGGGACACGGCTGCATGGAACACTGGCCTATGATTATAATGATTATTATTAAAGTAAAAGAAAAAAAAGGTATTTAGTGAGCAGATCATCATCGTCACTGGGAAACGTTTTTTTTAATTAAGACACAGACAAGTGTGATCAGAATCAGAAATAGGTTTATTAGTAGGTTAACACATATGAGGAATTTGCCTTGGTGTAAATGATGCTTACATAAACACAGTTAAAGAAGATAAATTGTAAAAAAAAAAGGACACAAATTAAAACAATTAAAAAAGACAATAAAAAAAACTATTGGGACATACAAATCTGGAGCAATGAAATTATGTATGAAATGACTAAATACTCGTAAAAATGTGAAGTCTTGGTTTGAAAAGTGGAAAGCCGACGCATACTCGTTTAAATGTATCGTTAATCACAAAAATGTAGCTAAGCGATTTACATTTACTTAATAAATATGCCTGGTTCATTTTCCACGTCGTATTAGTCTATTATGTGCGATCGCATTCTTCCATTAAACACACAAAAAATATTCAAAAAATAAAATGTTATCCAGTTGGTTTGCTCCAAATCTAGTTATTGAGCCGTCTGACTGGTTGGGCTAACATCATCCATGTAATACCAGAGAAACGTTAAAGCCTTTATTAATGGCACTATGTTGTCAATAACAGCTGGAATAAATACACATTTATTTGTATTAGTTGGACTTTGGTTTGCATTGGCAATGTGACATCGGTGTGTAATCAGGAATCAGCCTCCTGCAGATTGTGCAGTGTCATGATTCTTTTGCTAATAGTCTGTCTCAATATGCACCAAAGACTCAGCTCACACTGTACGGAGATTTGTTAAGGAAGGCTTCTGTAGAGTTTACCATTGTAAGTTTGTCTTTCCTTGTTTGTTGGTGCTTATACGGAGGAGAAAAAAAGGGTTTTATTACCAAGTAGGGTTACACATAGAAGGAATTAGCTTTTGTATAGTGCATACGAAGACACATACAGAAGAATAACAGTTATTTAAAAAATATTAAGACTGTTATAACAAATTAACAATATTTACATATGACAATTACTATATACTCCATTTAAAGTGTAGAGCTGTGCTGATTTAAAAGAGGTAATATGGAGTACACATGTGCAAAATGTGTAGGAGAACTTCAAGGAACCCTAACCCTAACCATAACTGAATCTGTTATAACTGGCAGAAATGAATAACTTCATGTTAGACAGCATGTTTAATACCAACAAGCTCAGGGAGAAATCTGTTTTTAGGACCTTTAAGAAAATGTAACCATGTTGTGATAACATTGCTGTGGTGGCTTTTTCGTAAAAGTGACCAGCATGTTGAATTGGCATGTTCCTTACATTTAGTTCAAAATCCAACACTTTGACATGTGAAAATTATGATTTGTCACATTACTTTGCAACCTGCACTTGTCAGTAATGACACAAAAGGATGTTTCATAAATCTCAAATTTGGTCTCATCCTAACTACAGATTTGTATGTAAGAATAGTGTAAGAGTAAGAGAAGGGGCGATATTGGAAACAGCATAGGAGAATTTACCTTTTTTTTCCAGTGATTTAGGAAGTTTTACTCTGATGCCAAATATCTGCTTCCAATGTAGAACATTTAAAAATAACATTTACTAGACCAACAAAAAGCTAAAGATTGTGACGGATGGCCTTTAATGAGTACGTTGAAAATGTTTTAATAAAGCTGCCTGAGTACATCAAAAAGCATCAAAATAGATTAATATATATAGACTAAAATAGTAAACCCTAGGAT
>NW_011371070.1:74029-85718 GCF_000735185.1 Notothenia coriiceps | reverse complement strand
GAAAGGACTCTTTAAAGTAGAGACACTAAATACTGATATACACCTGAACATCAGCAGGAGAGGACTCTTTAACAAATGAAAGGAAGCTCAGTTAGAAAGAAAAGGACAAACACTTCCTGTGAGCCTCTTGCCAGCAGTTCACTTAAACCGATTGAAATGGACCAACGCTCAAACGTCCTGAAAACAAAGTCCAAACAAGTGGAAATCATCAGAGGCTTTGGGGGGGTTTGACCTGAAGTCACCTGAAGACAGTCTGAACAGAGGAGTTGTTTTTTTCCAGAGATGTTTACACCCGTCAGATGTGTTTTTAAGGAGTCAGGTGGTCAGTTTGACATTGAGGGGAGACGTCCAAACTGTCTGTCTGTTTTAACCTCCCGAGTTTTCAGAGCTCTTTAAAATAGAGACACTACTGATATACACCTCTTTAAAGTTCAGGGTCAGAAAAACAAGTTTCTTTCTAAACTCCTGGTTGATATTGTGTGTGTTTGTGTACCTGAGCGTCACTCTGCTCCCCCTCCGCCTCCCTCAGCTCCTCTGAATCTCTGGCGGAGACTCGAGGTCTGCTCACGACCTCCTCGTTGCTCTCTGTGTCGGAGGTGTTGGGAGAATCGGCCAGATCCGGGAACTCGTCCCGTCTCTGGCCCCGGAAACGGATCCTTTCCAGATGTTTCCGCATGGTGGCCGCCGTTTAGCCGGTCGTTCTGTACGTGAACATGACTGCCGGCAGCACTGCAGAGACTGAAGGAGGACAGGAACACATCATTATTATTGTTGTTATTATTATATTTAAGTTCCTAGGATACATTTTGATATATTGCAACATAAATAATACATTTGATTTAACTACATATCAAAGAATACAACGGAACAGAATCAACATCAGTTCATCTGACACACGTTAAAGCTGTAGTTTGTCCAACAAACCCAAAACTACAGGTGAATAAAAATGAATCTGGTTTTAATATAAACTAAAGTCTGACCTGAATGTGAGTCAACAATCACGTGACCCATTTTCAAACAGTCTGTTCAGGGAGGAGGAAATGTTTCACCAGCTGCTCTTAAACAGGGACCATAACACAGCGTTGTGAAATATAGCTATAAATCTCCAGATGTGTAAAGAGATGTCCTTTATGTATTGAGAAAATACTCCTACTTATGCTCAATACACTATTTGAAAAGCCTCTTGGATCAGCTGTAAAATGCATCGTCACAAAGTTAAATAACAAGCCTCAACAGTTCTTCCTCCACTTCCTCTTGGCAAACTGCCACTGAGAGGTGGGACCACACTGTAAGATAAGAGTTTCAATTTCCCAGAAATGAAAGCTGAAGTTTGTCTGAGCGACAGCAGAGCAGCAGCCGAGACAAGTCTCTGTTTCTCTGAAGAAACACTCAACTGAATCCAGCAGCTTTTTATCAACAACACAGCAGGACTCTGCAAACACTGGTGAGTACACTACAGACACATCACTAACTAAATATTTAGTCAAAGTTGGATTAAAATCAGAATCTGACTGTATTACATCCATTTGACCATATAAAGAATATTATACTATAGAAATGTGTCAGTTAAGATATGAACCTCAACATTTACATTAGCAACAGCCACAAATACAATATAAACTCTGGTTAAATTGGGTTAGAGAGCATACAGTCAAAGCTAGAATTAGCTTGTAGTTATTTTCATATTTCCTGTATTTGAAAACATCTTTATAATTAACTTTATTAAACAAAGTAGAATCTAAATATTAGATTTGTTCTGGACCGTCCAAAGCAAGGGATCTGGTGTTATTTTACACGTTTTGCTTATAAAAAAGGCATGAAAATTACACATTTAATCTTTTATCATGTGTATCACACTGTGGTAAGTAGCCTTGAGCTTTGAACCTGTTTCTGTAGTAACTGCTGTCTGCCTTTTGAAGCTGATAACGTTTACTGTTTTATACTAGTATTAACTTTAGTGATGCTCAGCAGGAGGTTTCACGCCTCTGTTCAACAATGGCAAAATCCCCCGAAAGTATTAGAGCTTACACATTGTGTTTCTTAGAGTTTGAACCGAATGCTGCTATGATTTTCCAGATTTCATTTGAACTTGAATTTAAATTCCTACAGACAAAAAACGTAAATGTTTTTGGTTGTCATTGGTCTATGTCAAACCAGTCTCATAAAAAAAACGTGTAATAACTAAGTTGGTCCACAACGTAGGACGTAGTATTTCTACAAAAACGCCTCTGAAGTTGTAAGATCCCTACTTTTTTTTTCTTCACCATTCATTCCAATGGCCTGACGTCTATGTCACGTGATCTTCCAAATTTCTCCCCTGCAGAAAAAAAAAACATGGCCGAACTTCGTTTTATTCTCGGTGTAAAATGCCTATTTTAAAGTTAGTTTGGCCATAACAATCCGTTTTTATGTCATTTGATGCGAGAAATATGAGTTATTATTTCAGATTATGTGTGCAGTGGATGTACATGATCTTTAGTTGGCTAGTTATTACGAAGATTACTTCAGGAAATTGTGTCTATACAACGTTTTCATTGTTACCAAGGTGGTTGCTAGGGACGCTGCTATCGATATTATTTCTGTTATGTTGTGTAAAATGGTGTTATCTTTATTGCTACCCCCTTCCCCGTCAATGTATAGTGTTGGTCCACAGCGCAAACGTATTAGTTTAACAAAATCCGCATCTAAAATGGTGGCATAGTGTGGTGCCGAGAGATGGGAGTCGGAGGCGGGGTATCAAAGGTACAAGCTAGACTTTTATGGAGGCCCATTCCCAAACCGCCCCCTACACCCTACCCCTACACCCTACCTCTCCGTTTGCGCGTTCACGCGGAGGGTCCGCCATATTGAGGGCTGTTCCAAACCAACGAGTGTGGAGCGGTGTGGAGGTGGAGTGGGCTATCAAGCCCTCAAACAGCGAGTCTGCAGCGGTGCTGACTTGAGACCGGTCTCTACCTGACCAGAGTCACGCTGTGTGCATCCGTCAGGAAGCACGCTGTTTACAAGTAGTTCCAGCAAACATCCACTGATAAACTGCGATAAACATCAGGTTTAAAACTAAAAGAGCTTTACAAAAAAGTAACACAATGAAATATGTTTGGAGTTTTATTTGAGTTATTAATTTACCTTTTTTGTCTGAGATGCTGATTTGAAAACCGCTGTTACATACAGTTACGGCATTTCCTGTTTGTGCCGGAGAAAGGGGAGTCCGTCCCAAAGCTTGCCGCTGTATTTACTCCCTCCATCTGACAGGAGGGAGCCTCGTTGAGCTGCGAGTGTGGCTACAAACGGAGTTCACTCCGTCACGGAGGGGTAGGGTCGAGGGAGTGGTTTGGGATTGGGCCTGAAATATCAAAGTTAATTAACCAAGGCCAAATCCAGATATCGCATAATTGTATTTGCAATTAGCTCAGTCAATTCATGTTCGTCAGAGGATAAATGTACATCTACAAGGGTTCGAAAATGAAACATTTGTATACACCGGTATAGTGTTCATTTGTATTTTTGTTGTCTTTAAAACATTTTTCAAAACACCCATTTTCCAGTTGCTTCCTTTAAAGCTTCTGAAAACATTCAAAGTCTCAGAAATATTTAAAGGTACAAAAATCAGTTTTTTGGATTTCACTCACACCCCTTTTCTTCACATTTCTGAGATATCCTGTTGTTTATATTTCAAATCAAGATAATTATCCCATCCTGATAAGAGGCTCTCTTCCCTCACCTTATAACAGCCAGATGATGGAGATGCGATGTGATTTACCCTTCTGCCTGAATTACACAAACAAGTACACGTACTCACATCAGCTATTCCCTGCGGAGCCCTGACTCAGCTCACTGCGGAGTCATCTGTCTCCTTTGACAAAGACACTCACACTTTGTCTCCAACTTCAGATATCTCAAGGTTGATTTTGCACTTTCGCTGCGACTCTCCTCTGCTGCCACGAAGTCGCAGAATAGACGGTAACTGTAAAATGGCCTCAGCGCATCTATCCCGTAGCCAAACTGCCAGACAAATGTGACTTAAGGGAAATAAAAAGGCTGTTTGGGGACACGCGACAAGGTTTGCTGTCATCCCCGCTGTCAGAAGCAATAAGTGATGGCTCTGTAACTGGACGCCTGAGAGGCTGGAGAGGTCTGTGTTTCTGTTCAAAGCACTACTGTCATGTGACGCTATACCTGAAGATACAAGACGAAGGGAGAGTTTCATAATAAGCAGTGACAAAGTCTTAGAACTTTTTTTTAAAGAAATTGTTCCCTAGAATGTAATTGTCTGGAGATAAGTTAAGAGAGTCACTTGTTCTTCAGGCTGTAGGTCAGTCCCTAGGGGTTAGGAATCTGATGGTCATTGGTTCAAGTCTCCACAAGGACGAAAATGGTATGTTAAACCTTTTTTAGAAAAATCCCTAAAATGGAATGGACTGGAGATAAGTTATGAGAGTCACTTGTTCTTCAGGTTGTAGCTCAGTCTTTAGTGCCTTGGAAACCTGAGGGTCACTGGTTGAACAGAAAAAATATATATAATATATATGTTAACCTTTTTTTTAAGTTCACAGCCTACCCTCACACTGCTCACGGGCTCTGAACTATGGCAGCCCTTTCGTTTTGACACCTCTCCCTTAATGCGTACGCATGTACTTCAGGTCTAATATCGTTTGTGCATTCATGTACTTTAATTGTGACTAATTTGTACTTCCCCTGTGGGATTAATAAAGTATTCTTCTTCTTCTGTCTCTGTTCTTCCGTCCACCAGGAGGCTCAATTGGCGGCTCGAGTGCCATCACCCCCGATGTCCCCTTCTCTGTGGAGGACCTGACGGCTGACCACATCTTCTACGTCCAGGACAGCCAGAAAAAAGCTCCGGCTAAACAGGACGTGTTCAGCTTCTACATCAGCGATGGACATAGCCAGACGGAGGCTTTCAACGTCGAAATTGACATCCAGGTAACTAAGTTCCATAGCTCTTGAAATATTGGAGCAAGTATGCTTTTTGAGCCACATCTTATTGACATTTTAGTAGTTTATGTAAGTTATATATACATTTTCAGTTTGACATCACCTGGTTACAGACTTGGTCTTCAACACCATCCATCATGCCAAACTTTTTTTCTTTACGTTTCACATCTTCACCCATCAAATCATACACATTGTCTGTACACATCTAACAGGAAGAAAGCACATTGTATTGAGCTGCTGACATTTTCTTCAGCAGCTCCATCAGTCCCAAATATCTCGAAATACTCCATACACTGGAATACCATTATCATGTTGACTGTGAAAGTAAAATATATAAAATGAGATTTTATTAGACAAAGTTCTGCCATATGGAGTTTTTAGTAAAAGTGAAAGTTAGAAAAGCAAAAGATTCTTCTTAATTTATTAGCTTTAAAAATGTAAACCCTAAGGACCAAAACACCATGGATACGATAGCTGCTCTGTGTCATCAGGAACACTTTGAGCTGTGTTTAGCTGGGACTTTTCAGCTTTACGGACCAGTAACTTCAAAATGGACCACTACCCTTGACCTGCACCTAAACACACTCAGCATCCATATCAATCACTGAAGGCTGCTTAACGTCTTGAGTTGAATTGATGAGGCTGTCAGTGAGCTGTGTGTGTGTGTGTGTGTGTGTGTGTGTGTGTGTGTGTGTGTGTGTGTGTGTGTGTGTGTGTGTGTGTGTGTGTGTGTGTGTGTGTGTGTGTGTGTGTGTGTGTGATCGTGTGTGTGTGTGTGTGTGATCTGTATGCATACTGTAAGTCTTTGAGCATGTGTAAAGTATAACAGGGTAAAAGTATTAAAAGTTAATAAATCAATTTAGCAAAAATGAAGGCTATTAAAAAGTATTAAACGGCATTTTCCAAGGTATTACATTTTGTAGCTTGTTTTCAATAAGTATATAAATTGTCCAAAGAGGTTGTATTCTACAGTGTGCCTGAATGTAATCATGGCGTAGGTGTGTTGTGTNATCGTTTGCTGTGAAAGCATATAACTCTGTCCACGTAGAATTAAACCCTCTGTGTTCCTCCGATACTTTTCTTTTCTTTGATTTATTCATAGTTCGCTCTGAGCGAACTATGAATAAATCAAAGAAAAGAAAAGTATCGGAGGAACACAGAGGGTTTAATTCTACGTGGACAGAGTTATATGCTTTCACAGCAAACGATACTGGCTTACCGGGATGTTTGATGTGTGGAGAAGATTTCAAAGGTGCAGCAGTCTTTACATATTGGAGGGAAAACAAGGAAGAGGAAGACAGCTGACGATCTTCAGTCATAATTTAATCACCTAACTCTTTTTAAGGTGCAGCTACATGTTTTATTTATTTCAAAGTGGGCCGTTTTTAATTATATTCATTTTCTTCAAATGTGCAGAGGACTCCCCAAGTGCTGTGTTGATTTATTTATTGAAAAGAACCCTGCCCTAAGACATTGGATCTGTAACATCACGGTTTCACATTTTTGCCATGTCTAGTTATTGTCTGCTCTTGATAAGTTGGTTAGTTATTAGGTTTATGTTGTCTGTTTATTGTATAGTACGTGTGTAGATGTTTTGTTCACGTGTTAAGTTACAGTCACCTTTTCTGCCTTTGCCAAGAATCCAAAAGAGTCATTTTTATTGTTTATTTATTTCCCTAATTAAGTAAAGACGTTTGTTTCTGTACTTTTGTGTTGAGTCATGCATTGGAGTCCAAATCATTGCTTAACAGGATCCTACATTTCCCATGATGCAACTCAAACACATTTATTATTAGTGTGCCCCTTGAAAGCAAGAATTTTTCTAAATATGAGCATATTCTTGGGTTTGATTTGGTTTATGACTTTATTCTGCTCTTACAGTTACCCAGGTGGGATAAGCTCCTTATCAAATCATCTCACCTTTTCCAACAGTCTCTCTGGGGGACATAGTAAAGTACAGCAGCAATTCAGAGGAGTCAAATAATTGGGGCTTCAACAATGGCTCCATCTGCAGCTGTGTCCTAATCCACAACATCATCACACTGCGATAGATGGCAGCGTCACCGCACGGAATTCAACCCGGGATTGTGTGCGTACGAGTGTGACGTAAATAGAAATGTGAAAATAATTCCGAGGGGGGTGCAGGTGAGACCATGTACATGCACACAGGAGTAGCACTGTGTCACCTGTGGTCATGCATGCACATACTGTACGTCTGCTCATGTTCTGGTTTGTAACTTTACATGGAGCACATGGGGGAGGAAAGAAACAACGTCCTAGCTCCTCACAATGCTACTAAACAAAAACACACATACATACAGGAAGGCCTCACCTCTGTTGGTGTTTTCAATGAAGCCGTACTTTGGAGGACTGATGATCCAAACCAGCAGGTCCTTCCTGGGTGTGTCCAGGTCTGACACTAGGATGTTATTGGTAGACAGCGCCACTCGGCCGCCTTCCTGGACCTAGACAACAAAAAACTCAAAAAATAAGTTGTTCCTGTGGCCTGTACCATGAGGCAGGATTTTTGGAAAGGGAGGAAAGTCCAGGGTTAATTTTCAGTCCTACGATGGTGGTTCACTTCTTACAAGGGTAGATCTCCATGGTAACTTGTGCAGAAAACCAATCAAAGTCAAAAGACGGACGCACTGATTTTTAAAATAACATCATACAAATTCTAATTCTAAGGCTATAAAGTATACCAGGCAAAAGGAAACACAGCTTGAATGCAGAACAACCGCTGGCAATAAATCCTGGACTGTGTGAATCTGTAAACTAAAAGAATATCACTACCTATCTACAAAACAATATGACTGTCATTACATTTGCCTCGTAGCAGCGCTTGGCAGGATTGCGGTTGTCAGGTTTAATTATGGCAGACAACACAAACATATCCAGGGTCTGGTTTCAGACAGAGGGCGGAAAGAGGTGCTGCAGCACAAGCAGTATGAGAAAAATAAAAAGCTTTATGAAGCATGTAAACATGTCACAATAGAGGCACAACATACAAATGTGAACCGGGTAAAGCAGGGCACATTATTAAATGCTGCTTGAAACTTGCTTCCTCCTTCACAATGTTGTTTTTTAAGTTTGCCAAAATTACTCCACTGCAGTAGTTCCACTTAGTGCTGTATTTTGAGGCAGTTTTCTCCCAGAGCGAGATGTTTTTGTGTTTTTCTCTGTGTACAACCACAAAAGAACACCTTCCAGCTAACCCAATAAGAGGTTTTAAAGTAAAGACCTTTGAGATTTTACTTCATATCTTTCAAGACGGGCAGCTCTACGGTGCTTATTTAGGACTCATCTCAGAGGGAGCACCAGTGTGACCCTCATTAGGTCTGACATTTATTCTCCTTCTCCTCTACCACGTTCCCCCACACAGCTAGAGCCAGGCTCGCTGTGCTGTTGTGCATTCTTCAAGAAATATTTCACATTTTTTAACTGCCAAAGGAAAAGAATGGAATGTTGAAGGACATATACTTCCTGGGAATAGTTAACTAGGACTAGGAAGAAAATGCAAACACAATAACGCCTTTATTGATAATAAAAGGCACAGAAATGCCAACTAACGTTTATTTTCATTTAGAATGAATCTGCTGATTATTTTCTTATTATAGTTGGTGCAATTTGTAAAAATATTGAACAATTCAGTCAAAAGTTACACCATCAAGTTGTTTTTACAACAAAAAGTCAACACTTTAACGTTATTACTATTTGACATTATTAAAGAGGACATATAATGCCAATTTCAGGTTTATATTCACACAGAATTTTGTGCTTAGTCTGTGACATGTTTCCATGCTTTAATGCTCAAAAAGCTCTTTATCTTTCTCATACTGCCTGTGCTGCAGCACCTCTTTTCACCCTCTGTCTGAAACCAGAGCCCAGTCTGCTCTGATTGGTTAACTGGCCAGCTCTGTTGTATTTGGTCAACCGATAAGAGATGTGTCATAATATTTTGCCCCTTTGCACATCACGTATAATGTTTTGGAGCGCTAGCCAATAAAAGCGCTGGTTTTAAATAGTGATGTCATTTTGTCATGGAAGAAAACAAAGGATTCCAATGGAGGCGTTGCAAGGGGGGGAGAGTGTGGGAGACTAACTCCCTCTGGATGGAACTTTGGGATTTTAGCCTTTGCAGACCATTTACATGCACAGAAACGATATAACACACCACAGGTCAGGGAAAACCCCCAAAAGCACCTTTAAAAGCAAAGATTTGAAGCTGGAACCAGTACCACTTTTTCTGTCCATCGGCTATTGATGAGTCAACTACAACAGAACACATTTTAAAAGCTCTGCATTTGTTTTGGATGACAACATCTTGAAGTGTGAAGTGACTAAAGCTATCAGATAATTGTAGTGAAGCATAAAAGCCTGTAAGTTGCTAAAAAGTGAATTAAGTACATGTTCTTAATTACATTCCACCACTGTCACTAGAGGTTGTTATCTGAGGGACCAAACAGGACAGTGTGCGACGGTTTCCTTTGCTTCATTTGTCCCGTTAATGACTCTTTCTGAATGTGGCAGCTGCTGTGAAAATAACTAAAAACGTATTTGAGGGTTTCAGTCTCTTATGAGCTGGCAGGGTAATGGAGAGGAAATAACAGTGTGCAGTATGTGTGTTTAAAACCGTTAATTCACTATACACCAGCCATATAATTGTAATCTTTTATTAGGATAACTTTTAAAGGGTGCCAATGTGAGAGCGTGTTCCTCTGTGCTTTGTTCAGTGTTCAGTGTGTGTATGTGAGTGTGTGAGTACCTTGATGCCGCTGTTGACTGTAACCACGGGTGGCTGTCTTGGCGTGGAGGTAACGGTGATGGTGCACATCTGGTTGTCGAGGTGATTATTGTCCCCATCGTAAACAACAAAGTGGAAGATGTCGGTGATCGGCTGGCTGCCCGTCTCTATGGAAGTAATGTACCTGTAGATAGAGTTAATGGTTTGATTAGTTATCTAAAAAAGATTTACATAGACTTATTTATTTGACACGATAATTATCTTTGAATGAATACATAAATATCAGTTTATGTGTCTAATCCTGGACTGATAGGAGAGCTTTGCATTAGCCCTCCCAGGATGATACAGCTGCTAATCTCTGCAAAGCGCTAATCAAATTGAAAACTATACCGGTGTACTCTTCTTGAATCACTTTTAAATCTTCTAAAACAATTCCCGGCTCTTGTTTGTACGAGACAACACCACAGAGACATACACTAATACGGGTGATTTAAAGTTAGCCCCCGGAGAGCATCCCGTGCTAAAGCTAATCATTATGGAAATGAAGAAGCTGAATATTTATATTTAATCTACTCTCTTATGGGCCCTCAGTACCTCTTGCAGGTAATTTCAGAATGTTGCTAATTGGCATTGCTTGTGTCAACAGGCTGAGAAGTAATGGGGCAAAGGAAACAATACTCCTGCTTGTTTACGTGTTATCTTATTGGCTTTTGTAACTTTTGCATAACTCTCGTCTTGTGAGGAGGAACATTAGATTAAAGGAAAACTAAATGTCTCAATAAACTATAAACGTTCCTCCGCTGCGGTGATGCCGAGTGGAAGAGAGCTTCAATCAGATCAATTGATCTTGATAGCAACTGCAGCCTGAAGAACCCTATATCTCTCGCAGAGTGGAATGAACAGCAGACCTTTCCATTAAAGCAGCCTCTTTATTAAAGGTTCACACAACACAACATATCACTCGTTATGCTCTTGACTTCCATATAAGCGGTTTTCAGGTTGTTACTTTTGTTGAAGGACTCCAGTGAAAGCCCTTTTGAAGAGGGCTGCAGGATTTGGAAAAAATAACAAGTTGCAATTACTTTGGCTGATATTGCAACTGCGTGATGATTTGAGATACTAGAGATAATTATCTTTTTAGGAGGTTCTGTACGTTTCTTTTTATTAAAAAGGGCATATTTTGCTCATTTTTAGTTCATACTGCCTGTCCTGCAGCACCTCTTTTCACCCTCTGTCTGAAACCAGAGCCCAGTCTGCTCTGATTGGTTAGCTGGTCGACTCTGTTGTGAATGGTCAAACGCTTAGAGATGTCCCGCCCCTTAGCCTATCACGTACAATGTTTTGGAGTGTTAACCCAGTGGTTCTCAAACTTTTTCTTTCAGGCCCCCCCTTTGGAGAAAAAAAAAGTCGGGCCCCCCCAACACAAATAGTCAGGCTCGTGGGGCGGCCGCCAGACCATTTTATTCTGTGGGGGCTGTGGGGTAGCTTGACGTTTCATAGAGGCTGCTCAAACATTTAGGGTTTCCCATTAATGTACCGGTCGCTACAGTGGAATTTTCTACTGCAACAAACCCCACGCAAATACACAGTGTGACAGTTACAATGAAGGCTCGAGGCATATAGGTGTAAGCAGGGGTAAAGTGCTATTTTTATAGATGGTGTGTGGACCTGACATAGGGGGGTCCGGGGGCAAGCTCCCCCGGAAGATATATTTTTAAATATTGAAGTTAAATGCATCAATCTGGTGCACTTTGAGAGCAAAATGAAGAGATCTATGGATACCTCTCTCAACACCCATTTGAAACAGAACTGTAAGCAGATTTACTTTTTCTTTATGGATATTTTATAAATCACCCTTTTAAACTTTATTCTTGTTTTACTGTCATACTGTATACTGTAGTATTTCATACCTGTTTTTCATTTATTCTCTTATTTTGTTATAACTTTAATGATCATATAAACGTGTGCCTCGGAAATAATTGTTTACATTAA
>NW_011371070.1:67264-73989 GCF_000735185.1 Notothenia coriiceps | reverse complement strand
TTCTTTCAAGTAACACCTGCTTACATTGCTTCACCAAAAGAGGGAACAACAGACTAAAAAGGAACTTTTTTCTGCATGATAGTTAACAGAGTTACAGTAACTTATTTGCATCATTATTTACCAATGAACAAAGAGCATGCCAACATCATTAGATTCTAGGGATGTAACGATATACCGAATACCGCGGTATCGCGGTAATGAAACGGCTCAATACCGTCGTGAGACTGAAAAAATCTACNGGGGGGGGCGTGAGAGACCAGGAGGAAAAATGGTTATTACAAAAAAAAACATAATTTGAAAAATTATTGATTCGAAAATAATATGATACAGTACTATTAGTAATAGTACTGTATCATATTATTTTCGAATCAATAATTTTTCAAATTATGTTTTTTTTTGTAATAACCATTTTTCCTCCTGGTCTCTCACGCCCCCCCCCTGTCATGCCTCTGCGCCCCCCACTTTGGGAACCACTGTGTTAACCAATGGAAGCGGGAGTCTGCAGTATCACAAATACTTTTCTCATATTTTACCTTAACCAAATATTGCGCATACTGAGATTTAAATATTGCAACTGGCCATATTGCCATTTCAAAAATGTTTTAATTGTGCAAGCCTACTTCTGAATATTTGTAAAGATCCTGGATACATTTAAGATTAAAATACGATTCTGAGAAATTTGGAGGGCGGAGGGGGTTATAATTATTTTGGCTAACACTCTCCTTTTTAGACATTATATAATAGCCATCATTCCTAAATCGGAAATTAAGTTTCATTCATTTAATTAAACTGTAGTTAATAGTTAAAAAACAATAACATTATATCTAATAAAGTTAACCCATTATTAGTCCTGCCATGATTAATGTCATTTTAACATTCTTTAGTATGATAAGAAATCGTTTTGATAGTATGTATAAAAGCTGACAAAATGACATTCTGAGCTCAATGTGACTATTCATAAACATTATATTGTTGCACATATTATAACATTTTATTTACTATATTGAGTATTTGTTAATGATATAAAATGATTTGTAAGCCGTTTAGAATAAACATTGGATAAGTACAGGGACCAGACATTGTTCTTAACCATCGACATAATCATTAAAATATTTTTTGTAGAGCTTTTCAAGTACAAGTACTTTTTTAATCATTTAACTTTTCAGTTGCAAATTTATAATTGTCATGTAAATATTGTTGTAGATTTGCGGAATAAAATGTTATTAAGTGTGCAACAAAAAACGGTTAAAATAACAAGCTATAGCATTACACATTATCCTTTTTCATTCGTTTTCATTCATTGTTAACAGTTAAAGTAAGAACATGTGTTTAGCATTTATGAACAATGGTTATTATTAAGTGTTACCTACATTTTAATCCCTTAAAATTAGTATATACATTTTACTAAATACAAAGCTATGAATTATTTAACATGTCTTTGATCCACGATCATTGTGTTTAAAAAACGTGTCAAAGAGGGAGCTGATGATAGAATTCATTTTGACTAACTAAAAGTGTTCAATCGCTCTCTTCCCTCCCATGGACCCTCATGAACCTTTATTGCTGATACAAGAAGTGCTTCTCAATATGAGTTAGGGTTTTTGAAAGTTATTTTCCGGTAAATAGCTGCAGGGTTTTTATGCTGATATCCTGTTTTATAAGCCACTGAAGTGGCATTTAAACCATCATGGGAAACTAAATCCCTCCACTGAAACCAAGGATTTCCTTTGGGCGTTTTTTTATTGCAAGTTTTAGAGAGCCTTTAAAGCTAACAAAATACTTTCAAATCCCATTGGACTATACCTGGTCACAGCTTTTTGATAAACACAATAGAGATGAAACACACTCCAAGTATTACCAACAAGGCCAACACACTGACAGATCGTAAAACTCTTCCTGACTTAAAATTTGAGTTTGATTTGAAGCACTCTGACCCTCTAACATGGCTGCCTGTTGACTCTACCTGATCTGGTGCTTGCTGATGTCCTCCATGGTGAAGGAGGAGTACTCCCTGAGCTCCTGGTGCTCCTGCTGGGAATGGCTCCTGGTCAGCAGGCCGTACATCGGCACCGACACCAACTGGATCTGAATCTGGTTATCTGGGGACGTGTTGTCCTATGAGAGAAAAAACCACGTCAAAGCTACAAGTTTGAAGAACTGTTCATTTCTGTCTCTGCCCTGCATTAAGGGCAAAACAAGTACACTTTTCTTAACACATATTAGTGTTATCCTCAACTCATTTCAACAGCAAAACAAACAGATAGGTGTTCTAGTTCTAGTTAAGTTTTAGTTTCAATACAAATAGTGAAGAAAGAAAAAGAGTGCTTGTTTGCTAAGCTTGACCCAGGAGATGAACATGTGAATCCTGCTAAAAGAAAGTTTAGCACAGATCTATATATTCACACATTTAAAATGACACATGATTTCCTGTATCTACAGTAAAGACATCTTTAATCATCAAAGATAAATATTGCTGACTCATGCTTTACATGCTTCGACTGGGCTTCACTAGCTTCTTCTCCCAAAACAGCATGAAATAGCATCTTAACAAACTAATTGATATAGAGAGGAATGGAAACAGGATAACCCTAACCCTAACCCCATCAAATAAATGCAAATAAATGTATACTGTACTAACTAGAAGAGGCTAACAGCTAAAGCTAGCATCGGTCTCCTGTTAACTCACAGTGTAAGCCAGGTGTGAGCGCCTGATCACGGTGCTGCTCTTCTGGCCCACTTCCAAAGACAGCGTGGCTGCTGGGTCCCGCTGCGGCCCCTCCCCCCCGACGTCCAGCACCGCCACCTGCACCACGATGAGCGCCATGGAGATGCCATCGCTTACGGAGAAGGTGATGGCGTCATCCCGGGTGGCGAGGTTGGTGTGTCGATAGAGCAGAACGTTGAGTGTGATGTCGCTGAAGGTGAAGATGTCGCCTGAAGGGACAGAGAAGGTTTGTGACTGTGTGTTTCGACAGATGTGTTACTACTGAGTGTACTGTACATCGCAGGGTTTACTTTGTTTGATGGACTTTTATGGATAACTCCTGAGTTTAATGCGTAGCTACAGTGTGTTAAACAATCTGCCAGTCAAGATTTCAGAGAGTTCACGGACAACTTCATAATACAATAACAAGTACAAGTTTTAAACTCCTAAGAGAGACGCCATTTTAAAGGCAAATTTTTTTTTTCTATATTTGAGTCTTCACTTCATTTTGCATCCATGGTAATTAAACTCAAAACAACCAGGATATGATTAGAACAAGGTGTGGGCGTGTGCTGTTGAAAGTAGAGAAGTTGCCATAATATATGTTGAAGGTTCTGTAAACCTTGACTGAGAGATCTAATCATTAACATGTAGTTAAACAAATACACTTTTGAGGATATATTGATTATATAGTTAGAACATTAATGCATGTCTATATCTTGTATTGAGTGGTGTTTAGTAAACATGTGAATCTGGGTCTGAATGAGAGGACACCAGACCATGATGACCCAACTCTCCAAAGAACAGATTCAGAGTCAATAAGTGAATGATGTAAGGTAATATGTTTCACTGTATAAAGAGATTGTATTGGATATCTGATGCAAACGCCAACAATCATATGCTCCTGCCTCCAGCATCCTTCTTGAGATATCAAGAACAATATATAATGTAGGAAGAAAGAAAAACACGTACATGTTCATCACTGTTGGATATTGTTGAAATAAAGTTAAGACGATACATACAAACACATCTATGTCTAACCCTGCATTACTTGGATGTTGTAGGTATTAAAACGTTGGTGTTTGGAATAAAAAAATCATTAACGCCCTCCAGTTTTAGGAGTCTTTCTGAACAGCTGAAGGAAATACTCAAAGCAGATTCTTTCCCTGCATGATGTCTACTTTCTTCTGTGTGTTACAGCATGTGTGTTCATCATCTCACCGTTCGCCATGCTTGTGTGTGTGCCGCCATCGGTCTTAATCAGCTCTCCGTTGACGGGAGCCTCCACCAGCTCAAACTCCAGCTCATCAGGAGCCGTGTCGGCGTCGCTCACTTCCAGCTGCCGACCGCCTACGCACACACACACACACACACACACACACACACACACACACACACACACACACACACACACACACACACACACACACACACACACGAAGAAAGGAGCATTAAGAGAGATGAAGCAGGACAAGGACAAGATGAAGTGTCTGTACCAGACTGTAAACACAAACACAGATCTTTATTCAGGATTGTTGCTCATCAGGGTCGTACTTCAGACCTCATTACATCGCTGAGACCACTTCATCACTTACTGGACCTCTTCAACAAAGGAGGTCTTCTCGGAAATGTGTATTTTGTGTGTGTGTGTGTGTGTCATGGATGTATAAAGAGAACCGAATACAGCGTTGGGTCTTCCGGCTATTTTCCACAAGAACGGGGCCCATAGATGCACGCACAATTGTGTTCCTTAAGCCCCGCCTTCAATCCGCTCCGTCAGTGCATAATCACATCGGATCTTGGCTCAGTCAAATGAATGGAGAGGGGAAATAAATCTGCCTTATGATTTAAATAAGGGCTATGCAAGCGTTCGTGCTGTGAAGTACATTTTCCGTAAAAATGAAACCCTGATGTGCTGCGACTTTAAGAGGGTTGGCAGAGGGTTGCCTGTTTGGCTCTGTTTGTCTATATAAAGTCTATGGAAAACAACCGTTGTTTTTCTTCTGCTCATCCATTTTTCCCTACTGAACCCTGAGGACGTACATGTCTTCAAGTAGTCAGCTAGCTTCTTTTTTGTATTTACCTACAACAATTGTTGAAAAAAGCTGATCATTATGTGTAAAAACTTTAAAACAATGGCAATGCTAATCACGCTAGTATTTAGAGGGGAATTTTAATGCTGAGTTAGCATTAATGGTCAGCTGTATGCAATGTTTAAAAACCACATTTTGGCCAAGCTAGAAATCTTTCATACAAATACCTGATTTACAGAAGCCTCTTTCCTAATGTAAGTCAATGTGGGAAAAAAAGTATTGTTGGGTTGATTAAATGACAAAGAAGTTGTCGTGCCACAACAAAAATGTGCTTTAACGCCCGGCTCACTTCCCAAGGGCTGTGTGTGAGTGTGTGATTATGTTTGTGTAGTCGGGGGCCTAGGGGATTTTTTGGTTCAGATTCTCGCAAATTCGCCAAATTTGGTACAGATGTTGTCCACACCGTACTTAATCATTTTAAGATGGGTGCCAAGATTGGCGCCCCATGGTACTGCCATATTGCGCAATCCAATATGGCTGCCACCCGAAAAAAACGGAAAGTCATAGAATCATAAATAATACCACTTTTTAGGGGGTTTCTGGGTCGTAGAATCTGATTCTGGTGTTATTTTAATGATTTGAGGTCAATATTACCCCTCAAGGTCAAGTTTACTCATCAAAGTTAGTACATAAAGGTAATATTGGGGTAAAATCCGGTATTTCTGGTGCGCCATGCCAGATGCTACCCCCAAAAAGTTATTTTTTCCTATTATAAGTTGTAGTTGTATATATATCAATGTTTCACAACTCAAAACAGTAGATTGTTTATTATAAACAACAAACTAATACAAGTCCAACTTCAACAACAGTAAACAACAGTAGGGGACAATGTAATCAAAATAGTTACTCCGTAAAACTTGCTAAAATACAAAAAGTTAGAATCATCCTCGTCCCGGCAGTGCGATGTTGCCTCAGGCCGGACCCAACGAAGCGGGCATACCTGTCGCTACAACAGTAAAACCGTTAGGCGCAAAAAGCTCTCGGGAACCAGGATTGCCCGCCCGTCGAGACCCGACCGCAAGCCAATTACGGGCGAGCTTTTTTAGAGCGACTGAGATGGGTCTAAGGTACTGGTATGAATGAGACTACAGCCCAAAGGTAGTTCTCAGTACCGGTGATGGGGAGAGAAGTGGTCGAATTGTCCCCCACCCTGTGTCTGAAGGGCAAAGAACGCTACACCGTTCTTCTGTCGGGGGGACCCGCGGGAGCTGGCTCGGTATGGTCTCGGGTGGTTTGTGAATCCACGGGAGAGTGTTGATGGGGGACTGGAGAGAGCTCAGGAAGCGTCAGACACCGGGCGTCATCGTCTTTGTAACTTGGCTCGAACAGCGAGCCGGAGTGACACTGTCGGTTCCGCCGACACCACGTCGAGCCACAGTTACTCCGGGCGTCTGTACGGAAAGAAGGTGGTGACCTTCATCTAAGGGGACCTTTTTGGAGGGTGGGGATGGGTTCGACGTTGACAAGGTCGTAACCATGCGCCTTCGTCCATGACGTCGTCAAAGATGACCTTAGTCCGGTGGCGAGGGCGCAGGCGGTCCTTCTAAGGCTGAAGGTCCACGTCCGACCCGACGCCACGTTGCCTACCGTGAGCGGCGTGTACCCGGTGGTGACACGCTGTGAGGAGGAAAATTTTCGTTTTTTGTGACGTACGGGGTACCGTCGTCCGTACACTGGGTGGAAGAACGGACGCGACCGACCGACGCGAGGGTGCCCTACGGTTTGGGGGTCCCTTTTCACGTTTACCGGGGGTGACATAGCACCGACAGGCTACCCGTGGCTTAGGCAGACGGTTTACGCTCCCCCACGGAAGTATTACCTTCTACTGTCGGTCACGATTGAGGGGTGGAACGGGTGTCGCCCCCCTCGCCCCCGGCCGCTCCCTACCTCTGTGTGCTCTACCGTTCTCGCATGTCCCACTCGACTAT
>NW_011371070.1:65674-67219 GCF_000735185.1 Notothenia coriiceps | reverse complement strand
GGTGCTTTGACTTTTCCTTGTTTTAAAACAAACTCATAGAGGAACGCGCGAAGCAGATATTCGGCCCCAACACCTCGTTGATTTGGCTTGAATCCAAAATACTGCCACACCGGAGAATCGAGATGTGTAGGTTTTGTAACTAGAGATGTCCCGATCCGATCACGTGATCGGGGATCGGAGCCGATCACGTGATTTTCAAAAGATCGGAATCGGGAGAAAAAAATCAGGGATCGGGATTTTATTTTTTTATAAATACTTTTTTTAAATTTTGTATTCAATGTTACAAAACAAAAATGACCATGTTCAATTCTTAAAGTCATCCTGAGGCCTTAGTTTTGGTTTCAAATTACACAACATCATGTATGTGTTGCTTCTTTGGGGCTTGTTTTCATAGACCCGGTTGCTTATTTCTCTCAAATCTGGCAACAGAGTGGGCAGGGCGCAGTGTCTAATTGTAGCAGTAAGCTAACGAGTACTGAAAGCTTTATTTTGTTTTGATCCAATGCTGCTGTGAAAAAAAGAAGCTATATCCATGTTGGATAGAATATCCAATTTAAATAAAAAAATAACCTTAAGGGACAACTTGAATGCTTTTTTTCTTTTTTTTCTCTTAATGCATTGCATAAAGATCGGATCGGGAAAAATCGGTATCGGCAA
This sequence comes from Notothenia coriiceps, assembly GCF_000735185.1. Lineage (NCBI taxonomy): Eukaryota > Metazoa > Chordata > Actinopteri > Perciformes > Nototheniidae > Notothenia > Notothenia coriiceps. The sequence goes on along the minus strand of NW_011371070.1, from coordinate 66,562 downwards.
ATTGTCAAAATCAAATGATCGGAATCGGATCGGGAGCAAAAAAAGGTGATCGGGACATCCCTAACTCCGACTGAACCAAAAGCCAGCTGACAAAACTGCTCTACAAGAGGCTCCATTGGTGTTTTAAGTCGGACCTACTAATAAACAGTATAGTGTCATCTGTATATTGAATGAGTTTTACCAACAGCAAAACATCCTTTATAGGCCAAGAATATAAAAATATGTTGCATATGAGAATGTGTCTTTATTAATTATGTTGTAAATACACAAGTATTCCATAAACCAAGCCAATATTAGCCTGAAAGTTTGATTATTTCTCCATATGTTTCCTGCCTTTCCACATTAATGCTCTACATTCATCCGACGTGTGCAGCCATTCAGCCCAGCTCCCCACCCGCCAGTCCAATAATGAATCCTAATCAATGTGACTAATGTCTCTTTTCACCACTTGGACAAATATTAGTCCAAAAGCAGCAGTTAAAGTGCAATTATACCTCCCCTCGCCCCCTTTGTTTTCTCATTCAACACAGTGTGTCAACCACGCCAAATAAGCTACAATATAAGACCAGAGGATGTTGACCTAATGAGACCCAAAGCCTCTCTACTCTTACTGATAAAACAGAGGCAGGATCGCCAGCTTTACACTCACACTCCTATTCTGCAAAGACAAAGAGCGATTATGAGCGAGGGAGAAGAGAGACTTTCCGTCTGTCTTTTTCCCTTTCCCTTTCCCCCCCCCCTGCCCCAATTTTTTTTATGAAGGGCAGTTTATTCAAGATGTCACAGCTGCATGCATCTTAGTCGAAGCGTTCAGGAGGGTCACGGCTTTGTGACCGTGAGTGTGTGTGTGTGTGTGTGTGTGTGTGTGTGTGTGTGTGTGTGTGTGTC
>NW_011371070.1:41294-65662 GCF_000735185.1 Notothenia coriiceps | reverse complement strand
AAGGGCAGTTTATTCAAGATGTCACAGCTGCATGCATCTTAGTCGAAGCGTTCAGGAGGGTCACGGCTTTGTGACCGTGAGTGTGTGTGTGTGTGTGTGTGTGTGTGTGTGTCGGAGCAATTCTTAAGGCAGTAATGCAGTAGGCGATGACAGATCACTTCATTCACGCAAGACGAGGGCAATTACTTCAACCATGACAGATTGCCTCAGCAGAACTGAGTTTAGGATAAAAACTCTCTCCCCCCTTCTCAGCCTCTCTTTATATTTCCCTTACCCCTCTTCTTCCCCCTGTTCAATAAGGAATCTTATGGTTTCCGAGCTAATGACTTCCTCTTCAATGTTACACTATTGTGTGTGTGTGTGTGTGTGTGTGTGTGTGTGTGTGTGTGTGTGTGTGTGTGTGTGTGTGTGTGTGTGTGTGTGTGTGTGTGTGTGTGTGTGTGTGTGTGCAGGGGGTGACAGTACCATCTGTCTGGCTGCTGTAGCCCTTGCCCCTGCCCAGCTGGTGGGCACTGAGTAATGGGAGAGGACTTCCTCATCTCGCCCCCCTGAGAAACACACACATTAGTATGCAACACCTACTGTCTCAGCCAGGGAGAGAGAATAAGAGAAGGAGAGAGAGGTTTTGTTTTTTTTAAAACCTAAGCAACTCGGGGTGTCAAGTGATGAGCACTGAAATGCTCCTAGACTTGAAAAATTGGCACATACAGCAACACTGTTGTGTGTGTGTGTGTGTGTGTGTGTGTGTGTGTGTGTGTGTGTGTGTGTGTGTGTGTGTGTGTGTGTGTGTGTGTGTGTGTGTGTGTGTGTGTGTGTGTGTGTGTGTGTGTGTGTGTGTGTGTCTGTCTGCTTGTGAGTGACAGTTTGAGGAATGTAAATGAGCTTATACTAAACCGCTGAGTCGCTTATTGAATGGGAGGTGGAGAAAAGGTGAGAGGATAGAGAAAGAGGAAATGAATGATAAATAATATGTGAAATGTTTGAGTTGATTTATTATATTTCATATCGTCATTGCACGCCATTCTCAATCTCTCTTCCCCTTAAATACCTGTAATCTCTTTACCGTCCCTTTCCAATCAAAGGTATACTAGGCAGAAAAACAATATTCAAAGGAGAAAAATAAATGAATGAGGGATGAAAATGTGTCACTATCATGTGAGTTCACATGTGTTTTACTGTTCAACAAAATAGTACAGCTACAATTTTCTTCCCAATGATTTCATGAATCAATTATTTGTCATGAAGTGTATGATGTGCTGAGAAATTTAAATGAGAAAAGCGGATAAAATCACAATTTCCCAGAGCCCACAGTGACTTCTCATATTGCTCATTTCGTCTGAGCAGCAACCCCCAAAATACTAAATTTACAATACTGAAAACTGAGGAAAACCGCAAATCATTGCACATGGAAAGCTGACTTTAGTGGCTGAGTTAAAGTATAAATCAAAATGATTTTCCTTGAAAGAGAAACTTCACCAATGTTGCTCATCAAAATCGATATACCCGTCACTAGAAGAACTGCTGTAGTAAAATGTTCTATCAGCAATTTTAAGGAACTTATTAATATCCGATATAACAACCATGTCTACCGGAGGTTACATTTATACACATACGACTAAAATTCACTAATAGCAACTGCGCACTATGATTACACTTTAATGGTTTTGAGTGGACACACACATAACCTGGTTAAGGTAAGAGAAAGATAGCGGTCTTGATTAAATAAGGAAACAAAAAATCACATCAAGCACAAACCATTTTATTCCCTACTCTTCACAAAATTCCTTTTGTTGTTTTATAATTTTATGGCGCTAAATTTCGAAATAGAAAGTGTTAGATTAAAGATAAAGTAACTCTGGCATTTACAAAAGCTTGCATGAAGAGACTGAATGAGAACAAGCTGCATTATGGGAAATGTAGGATCCAATATCTTTGGAGCTTGACTTCTGTCCCCAAACTTTATGAACATGCAACACTAAACCAATTGCATTGCCCTTTCATTTTCTGTCAGTCCACCAATCAGGTAATTAGCACAACAAAACGGCAGTACATTTCAAAATAGATTAAATTGTCGTTTAACTTTAAAAGCAAATAAGAAAATGTTTATTAATAAAGTTCAATTTCAGTTTAAAATATATATGTCTATCCTGATAAGCATTGAATATAAACAAGCAAGACTCTGCACTTCTTCAACAATGGCTGCCTTTGAGCAAGGCACTGAACCCTCAGCAGCTCCACTGACTGTTATTGTATCCCTCATCCATTTGTGTAATTCTACTGGATTTGAATTAGGATGCTGTGGAACAAAACAGCAACAATCAAGGTAAAAAAACAAACTGTAGTTGGAATGAAACGTGTTGGTTTGGCATTTGACAGGAGCCATCCTGAATTAGACTGCTCCAACACGGCTGATTAATGATGTTTCTTTATCTCCTCGCTGGCTTCAGGCTGCGGGTTGTGTTGGCCCACAGAGTGTGATACCATCCCACACTGTGGCGAAAACCTCCTCTGTCTAAATCCATCTCTCTCTGTTTCTCTTCCTCACACTCTGTCCTGCCCTCTCTCTCTCTCTCTCTCTCCCTCTCTCTCCTCCATCCCTTTTTGTCTCGGTATCTCTCTCCCCCTCCCCTCCCTCTCTGTCTCTGTTTCTTTCTCCTTTCAAGCGTGGAATCATTTAATTATCGCCTATAGCTTTTTTGGCAGGCTGTTGAATGCCCACCTCTCAAAGCCTGGAGGAAACAATTTACCCTGGGATATCACACACACACACACACACACACACACACACACACATACATGCACACACACATGCACTCTCGCTCACACACTTCAAGGAGAGGATTTATTACAGCAGGTCCATCCGCAGTTCATAGAAATCCATCACCAATTCCAGATTGAAGAAATATTTGCAGGAAAAAAATAAAATATTAGCCAGACCAAAAAAAAAAGCATTCCTCGGATCCTGTAGCATTTTTGCATATGTCCTGGAAGTATTTTTTTGTACAGATAAGGGGTTGCGTTTGAGGCAACAGTTAGTGTATGTGAGCATGAGTGTGAGAGCGTGTGTGTGTGGGACTGTGTGAGGTAATGATTAAATGTCGTAAAGCATTTAAAGCGTTTAACTCTCCATTATAGGAACAGTAGGAGGTGATTCATTTAGGACTCTTGCCTACTTGTGCTTGTTTGTGTGTGTGTGTGTCAATTGGACCCCTATGGGATCGAGAAACCAATCCCTATAGAGCTGGAGAGGCCGAACAAAACAGAGCGAGGGAAAGAGAGGAGGGAAGACAGGAGAAGAGGAGAAAACAACTGGGATCCATTGAGGGGAAATTAATGGCCCATCTCATATTGTCAGCATTGTTATTGTGCAAAGCGCTCGAGAGGGAGGGCAACCTTTTAAAATGATGTCTGTTGAGGGAAAAGGAGCACTAAAAAGAAGACAAGGCAAAGAGGTGGATGAAAGGCGAAGGCTGTAAATTTTCGACAGAGCTCTCAGTTCATTACAGGGTGATCAGAGACGAGGCAAGGCCACACAAAGGGCCTCAGTGTTGTAAGGCAGCTACGTCAGTGTTACACCGGGGTCAGCTCTTTAACTCACGGCCAATGAATAACTGGGCTTTCAGCGCGGACAATGGCAGGCCAGCTCTCCCCAGCTCCGAGGAGGACCTGCCTATTGTTGTGGAGTTGAACTGGGGAAGTCACCAATCTGTAGGAACGCTGAGAAGTTAAAAGACACGACGAATGAGTCGAGGAAAAGGGAGCTGCAGAGATTTAAGATGTGTGTGTGTGCGGGGCGGTTGGGGGGGTGTGTGCAAACCTCGAGGTCAAGAGTACTCTATCATCACCATGCCATTAAAGATTAAAGTGCGCCGGGGGCCCACAAGAATTCAGTGGCCTCCTTGTGTCTGTGGAGGTTTTCTTTTACAGGTAGCTGCTCAAAATCTGGACTAAAACAATCTGAGGAAACCCCCTTTGGGTCAGTAAGGATTTTTATAAGATTGAGCTGTTTTACAGAAGCAGAAGCCATCTATTGTTGGTTAAGAGAAGCACATAAAATCAGAGGAACAACATCAACTTTACAGTGTCGTTCAGGGTTTGTGGGTGGAGGCTTCAGGTTGCATTTGGGTTAATGTGAAGACTTAACATAATAATTCCATAGAAAAGTTACTGGATTTAAAGGAGCACCACTGATGAAATACAATATCATTAACAGCGCTATACATTTTTTGGCACCTGATGATTTATTTTGTACCAGGCTTTTGATGAAAGATTCAAGTCATTTAATTTAGTTTATTTTAGTCAAATTTGATCTAAAAAAAGTTGTTTCTGTTGTGCATTTTACAACTTTGTCTTCAAAGCATTTTGAGGCCATACCTTGTGTTCATCTTTGTTGTGAAAAGTAACCATGGTTACAGGTGTTGTTCAGAACCACTTAGCCTGTGAAAACATTTAGGGAGTGTCTGCTGTGCCCGAGAAAATCCCCCTGATGATGTCTTTAGGGTCCTCTCCGCTTTGAGACTGCTGCAAATGTTTAACAGAAAGCCCGCCTTACAAAGCGGGGGCGTGGAGTTTTAATGACTCGTGCATTTACCAGGCATGAAAAGACTTACACAAGACACTTTTGAGTTGCATTATGGGAAATGTAGGACCAAGTGTTTAAGGAGATTGACCAACAAGGAATAAAGGTTGTTAAATCTTAGTCAACGCTGCATTGATTGATTTGATTTCTTTATCTGTCTCTTGGAGCCCTCTTAACTTGGTGGACATCCAAAACTCAATATCTGGCGTTCTTCTTCAAAAGGTAACCTGAGGATTTGTTTACCTTTAAAAGCACTACGGAGCAGTGGATCCCCATGCAGGTCACTTCACAAAACAGACCATTCCACTCATCTACAGGTGGTGGTAATGCCTGAACATATGTATTAATCAGAAAAAGACAGGAAAGAAGAAGACATCTTGTTAGTAAACGTGACAAATTGGCAACAAAAAAATAAGTGTTTTATGAGAAAGGAAATTATTTCCACACATTGTATTGTAGTCTTCATGGTAAAAAAAAGTGTTCTGATAACACAGCTGGATGTAAACACAACTGTTTGTCCTAAAGAGAACTCCACAGGGTGCGTTTAAATGCCGATAACATTTAGTTCTGCTCAGTTGGAAAACAGGTTACTGCCATACAAGAAAGGAGACGAGACAGTGTGAAAAAAAAAACAGAGAAATTATAACCTCAAGCCTGATTGATTAGGGATAACGGCAGTAGTGCATATTGATGTTAGAATCAGGGAAAGGTGAAAATAGGTTAAGAACATTTTGACACAGTTTGGATGAATTGACAGCTTATCCTTTTAGTTTAATTATCTGATGCATCATTGTTAGTATGTTGTTTTAATTTCCTTTGAGCACTGGATTCATATACCATTTTTTATATTATGCAAATGTTCAGGTTAATATTTGTAATCTGTTCCTCAACTGTGACATGTTTCCATGCTCTAATGTTAAAAACAATCTTTATTTTTGCTCCACTCTTTTCACCCTCTGTCTGAAACCAGAGCCCTGTCTGCTCTGATTGGTTAGCTGTTGTGATTGGTCATTGGTCAACCACTTAGCAATGTCCCGCCCCAATTACCCATTGGTCATTGGTCAACCATGTAGAGATGTCCCGCCCCTTAGCCTATCACGTACAATGTGTTGGAGCTCTAACCAAAAGAGGCGCAATGTGACATGGTGATGTCACTATGTAACATAATTAAACAAAGGTGTCCAATTGAGGCGTTTCAGGCAGAGGGGGAGTGTGTGGGAGAGAAACTCCCTCTGGTGGGAACTTTGGGATTGTTGCCTTTGCAGACCATTTACATGCACTAAAACACATCACAAATACAGGAAGATGAAAATATAAATATAAATGCAGTGAAAATACAAGAAAGGAAAAAATAAAGCAACAAGACAACTTGCAAAACAAAAAATTCCAAATTCTGACAAATAGTCCAATATTTTCTAGGATAGTTTCCCAATATGTTAATACCAAAATCTAATTTTGGGAGAAGCTCTGTCCTTGTTATATTGTAATTACTTATTATTTTCACATATTCTCTCATGTCACCAGTCTTATTTAGTTTGAGGCTGATTCTATTCTCTGCAGGTCATTAGATAACACTGTCTATTGTGGCTTCTGTTGAAAACTCATTCTCATATGTAAATGAACACATCAGGCCTGTCACAGTTGAGCCCCTTTTGAACCAGCCCGGTCCCTCAGCTCATATTATGTCTCTGCTGATGGACACCTGCCACATGATGATATTTACAGAATATCAGCATCATCCCCCGCACATAGACTTCAACACATTAAATGAAAAGGTGCTTTTATATACACTCTGTTTGATTGACTGCACTGCAGTATTACCGCTTAACACCTGATTTGATCCAGCATCTTAAACCCAGCGTCTTAAAAAAAAATCTATTATTTTTCGCCAGCAGCTGTGAGATCATTTAATTTGTTTCCTATGCAAATCAAGTCATGTGTGGGATACCACCTGAAAAAGTGAAGAATTTGACGGACGGGTGGGTGCACACACACAATTACCGCAACCTCACTGGCAGAGGAAGACAAAAATGATTTCTTACGCCGGGTATCACACACACACACACACACACACACACACACACACACACACACACACACACACACACACACACACACACACACACACACACACACACACACACACACACAGAGCAGCTGTCTGAGGCATGCAGGGTCAAACGATGGTTAATTAGTCCCGTCACCTGCTCAGGTCATCGCACCTTCAGCTCTGCTCGGCTGAATAATAATCCTGCAATATTAACGCTGTCTCGTTGGCAGGGGTGGTGGAGTGAACCTGTTGTTGATATAATACATTACATCCCGCTGTCTCGCTTCCCTCACACACATACACACTTATTCTCCTGACTGAAGGGGCCACCAGAAACTGTCACGTTGCACTAATGACTGTTACAACGATGTGTGTGTGACAGGTCCCGTCTTCGTCTCTATCCTCGCAGCATCACATGTGATTACTCAGCCTCTCGCTTTCTATCTGTTGCTGCTCTCTGTAAATTATATCAAATGTGAACCAACACCGTTGTGGTCTGTCAGAGTGAGGAAAGCGTTTTGAAATGTACTCTCTGAAATGTGTCTCATTAGCTCGATCTGTCTGCAAATTCTGGCAATGGGAGTTAATGATGCATTGAAAATATTCTCAGGTTTTGAAAAGGTAGATTTCAGCATCAAAGCGTGTGCCGGGGAGGCTGTTTATAGTGTTTGTTTTTGGGGGAGTGTCCCTCCGTATGGAGAACAGGCAGGTGCTTCACGGACGCAGGGAAAAGCGGGAATGATTTCCCATCTGTCTGTTCCATAGAGAGATAACGGGCCGTCTTATCTGAGGTGGAGCGCATCTCCCTGCACTGGGAACCTTTTAATGGGGCGGAAAACCTGCCTTCCGCCCCTGGAAATCCACCTTGGAATTCCCATTTCCAACCGCCTGTGACTACCTGAGCTTTTTTCCCATCGACTGCTGCTCTGCCTTCAGTTTCTCCATGCCTTAGCACCACATTAATTTGCCTATAGAAGCAATTTATGTTAATATTTATTTTGATGCAGACAAATATTACAATAAATCTAACCTAGAGATGCTCAGATTGCTTCCACACACACACACACACACACACACACACACACACACACACACACACACACACACACACACACACACACACACACACACACACACAGACACACAGACACACAAGGGGATAGAGAGCTGGATAAACGCCAGCCAAGCCTCATTAGCTTCTTGCTGCTTTTCTGGAAAGACAGGCAGAGCGAGACAGGAGGGGGAGACAGAGAGGGGGGAGGTTAGATAAGCAGAGGGGAGTTGAAAGAGAGTGAGAGAAGGCAGAAGGAGAGGAAAACCAGGTTTATGAGAGGCGGCAGTGAGGCAGAGCCCAGCATGGTGACCTGTTGGATTAAGACTATTAGAAACCCATCTGGGGCTGCTTGACCACTTCACGGGCGGACCCTCCCCCAGCAGCCGCTCAGCTGACCCCCACTGACACAATGCACCCCTGGGAAACACACACACACACACACACACACACACACACACACACACACACACACACACACACACCTTCTCTGATAGAACAGATGAAATGCTTCATGTCGGTCCCGAAATGCTGCATGGTTCCATATCCAGGACAGATGGAGAGGTGACCCTTAAGTCAAATATGGCTCCATTTACTATTCCATACAGGGGTGTTAATATACTAAATCTACAATACCTTTTCATATAAACTCACCTTTTGGACATCACAATCAAACATTGCTATATCATAATCATATTTTTGTTTTAATGTATTAATATATTAGCTCACTTTGCTTGAAAATCTCCCGTTTATTGTTTGCGTGTGAGATATTATATGGGATTTTCAACTGATGTTGATATACCTAAAGCATTTGAAGTGTCAGTTGAAAGTGATGAAATGAAGAGGTTTGAAGTGTCTTTTAAAGAGGCCCTATTATCCATTTCCCCTTTCCCGTAGTGTGTTATAGGTTTTTGTGCAGGTTAATGGTCTACAACTTAGGCTAAAATCACTGTGTTCCCCCCAGAGGGAGTTTAGGCTATGGGGCGGGACATCTCTAAGCAGTTGACCACTCACAACAGAGCCGGCCAGCTAACAAATCAGAGCAGACTGGGCTCTGGTTTCAGACGGATGGAGAAAAGAGGTGCTGCAAAGAGCTTTTTGAACATTCAAGCGTGGAAACATGTCAGAGTAGAGGCACAAAACACAAATATGAACCTGAAAATGAGCTTAATTACACTTTAAAGACGTGGTTTATATTGCAAATTAACAACTTACTTATATTAGACAAATAAAATATGGTGATGTTATAGGAAGTTATGGACATGAAAATGTAGGATTGACTTAAGGTGTCGCACTAGTCCCATGGGTCGAAGCCCTGTGTTTATACCCCCTCATCCACACTGAAGTCCAGAATCCGATTACAAAATATAATTGTAATATGTTTGGGGCTTTATGGCCTTTTATTATTGTATTGATAAAGATAGTAAGGAAAGGGGGAGAGAAAGGACATGACAAAACAGCGAAAGGGCATGGGTTTATTTTTGCTTTATGTCACTGATTGTTCCAGCTAGTCTCAGTAAGTTTAGATTAATAAAATGTATTTGCTAAAAAACGACTACTTAAATAGACCTGGATCAGTATTGAAATGAGTTTCGGTTATTGCTCAACCCTACCACAAATGATTCGAGGTGAGACACGTAAATGTCTCGTGGGTGCACGGATTCTGAAATGAAATATTTAAATACTAGATCTGAGAACATCTGCAATCTTTGTTTTCAAAAAATGGCACAAATCCAATATGGACTCTCAGCTGTGTGCAGCACTCTCTCTTCCCTCTCTCATCTCATTAGCCCATTTTGCGATGCTAAAGGGTCCCATCCCTTTTGGGAAACTTTTGTGTGTGGTTCCTTTGGTTTGAGTTGATCTTCGGCGGCTGCAAAATATTTTCAGCTGGCTTCAGTTTCCGATTCGTGGAGAGCCTCTCTACATGAGATTATGAGCTGTGGGGCTCAACGGAGACAGACGACGAGCTCCCAGCTGAATCACTCCACATCAAACCCTTCAATCACTTACCATTTACTGGGCTAAGCACAGATGAGAGGGCCCCCCGCTGGTCCACACACACACACACAGACTTGTGTACACACAAACCTGCTGCACAAACTCTCATGCATGAGCAAAATCCAGGATGCAGACTTTTACACACTGACGCACACACACACACACACACACACACACACACACACACACACACACACACACACACACACACACACACAATTAGATCAAATGCACTACACACACAAACGAGCCGCCTTTTAAATATGCAATATCTCTTTGAAAAAAAGAAAAAAATCAAATGCAAAAGAGAAATATTTATTAGGTTGATATTGCTGTTTCTGTGTGAAAGTAATAGTGTGTGTGTGTGTGTGTGTGTGTGTGTGTGTGTGTGTGTGTGTGTGTGTGTGTGTGTGTGTGTGTGTGTGTGTGTGTGTGTGTGTGTGTGTGTGTGTGTGTGTGTGTGTGTGTGTCCCAATGGTGTCACCATAGGGATGAGGTGATTAGTGATATCTATCCTGCAAATCATGTGCAAGCACATCATTACCATAGCTCTCTCTCTCCCCTTCTCTCGCCCTCCTCTCCTCTCATCTCCCCCTCTCTCCGGGGTGCGTTCGCTCCCAGCGCTCCTTAAGTGTTTTAACGTGTTAATAATCATTAGGCACTGTGCAGTCAAGTGGGAGAACGGGTGGTTTCGGTGGTGGATTGAGGGGGGTGTTGGGGGGGGTGTAATGATCGACTGACCTCCGACCTGTGACCCCCGACTCCCCCTCCTCCCCCCTTCTGTGTTGAGTGGCTGGCCTCTCATCTTGGGGGTCCATCAGGGACCTATTAAGGGCTGTCTCACACTCCGCCACCTCACTTAACTCTGCCTTGTCAATATGCTGCAGCATGTGTGTGAGGGACAGAGAGACAGCCAGTTTGTGTTTATATTCACCTCCCCGTCTAGGAAGCCAGTCTCCCCCCCCTCCCCCTAGTTCTGTCGATCACACTTATTTTTCGCCTCATTTTTCTCCCTCTCCCTCCCTCTGTATTTCCCTGCCTCTCTCTTCCTCTCCCTCCCTCCCTCCCGACGTCCCTCTCGCTGCGTCTGTCTTTGGAGATGCTAATTCCTGGTCCAGGGAGACTAGATGAAACAGAGCTGAGTTTCTCTCATTAGCTGACACAGATGCCGAGGCGTGTGGACCTGAATAACAACACTCTGGCAGGCTGCTGCCTCCTCTTCTCTTCCACATGCTCTCACATTCCAGCCATATTCCCCACAAAGCCCAGAGTGTGTGTCTGTGTCTGTGTCTCTGTGTGTGTGTGTGTGTGTGTGTGTGTCTCTGTGTGTGTGTGTGTGTGTGTGTGTGTGTGTGTGTGTGTGTGTGTGTGTGTGTGTGTGTGTGTGTGTGTGTGTGTGTGTGTGTGTGTGTGTGTTTGCTTATCTGTATTACAAGTTTTCTTGAAAAGTTGCGTGTGCTGTAATATCGTTTTGAAAAGATTTCCTTGGGGAGTCCAAGTGATTTTTTAAAGCACCTTCTGTCTCTCTTTAACTTCAACAACTATTAACATTTTTAAAGCAAGCAATCACGGCCATTGCTGAGAAACTGTTCCTTTTGCACAATTTCACTGCAGCTGTAGGGGTCCAAGAGAAGTCAAATAATTCCAGAATATGTTTTCCTTTTGTCAGACTAACTTTTTGCATCAAGGGATCTCTCAATCAAATAATAGCGTTTAGTGGCATTGTGAGGATCAGAGTTGTTGTCTTCACTAACCTTGCCGTCAGCTTCTCCTGGTTTGTTGTTCATTTTTTATCGTTCAGGATGTTTTAACCAGGAGCAGAATTATCCAGAAAGGTATTATTATTATCCTCCTCTCCACAACAAAAGAACCAGGCGATTAAAGCTGATAAAATTACTGAATAAAATAGTTTCACGTTAAAAATCAGTGTTTCTGTGAAGCTGTATGTTGGTCACAGGACAGAGTATGGAGCCTAAACTTAATATCCAGACACCTTGGAGTTTTTGCGATATCTCAAGTTTTTTTTATCTTGAAAATATTTACAGGACCTCCTACGCCACACATCAGCAGTTCAGTTAACCCCTGTAAACATGTCTTCTTCGTCCTTGCCTTAAGGCCCTTTAACAATTGATTTTGTTTTGTAAATGCTTCTGAATCGTCCTTACAATTGTTTGTAACATCAGTCCTGGGACCTGCTTCAGCTGTGACATGAGACTGTTTCTACAATGATTTTCAGGTAGTGATAGTATCTTTTACAATCAGATTAGTTATGAGTTAGCAGCTAGCATTAGCATCCCAATCAAAGCACCTGTTGTTTGTTAACTTGCTGTTTTTCCGCAGGGCTGATATATATTATCACTGATATACTTAGTGGTTTGTTTGCTTGATTCTTTCATACGTGGTGCTTTAGAGCTGTGTTTGTGTCAGAAGACTAGATCAGGCTATATTTGGAAGAAACTGCATCTCAGTAAACAATAAAAGGCTTCCTTTCTTCCCTCACAAACAGAAATGCTTCCGATCGCTCATCAAAGCGCCTCCATTACATTCAGCCTCTACTGTAAAGCCAAGAGCCTTTTGACATCATCTTTATCATGAAATGCCACGGTGTCATTTTCATGCAAATAATCCAATGTGCATGGGAAATGTAGTCTTAATTGGGGAGACAGCAGCACTAACAATGCCACTGCGGTGCAGACACTGTCAATCATTATGGCCATGGTATAATTTACTTAATTAGCACTATAATTTAGCAATTACTAAATGCTACATCAAGTATTGAGCCATCATAATGTCTATAATACCATTTAAGTGTCTACATCCAAGTTGTTACATGTATTATACCCAGGCATGTTATGTAACAAATACACTATGTGGATTAATGATATGTTGGTCATTTATTCTCATGCTCTTACGCTATTTTTTCCTGCTAATTGTCTCACAGTCAGTAGCGTTTTTATATGTACAAAAGTGGTGGGGCACAAAAAACTTAGTTGTCTATAAGCTTCTGCAGTGAGGTTCATGGCTGCTGAGGCACTGGCACTGACCCTTCAGGTTTACAAATATTATATGTTGACCTAAATCAAAATATAATATTATTTTCAAAAGCTTTTTTTGTCTGATGCTTCGATTAATTTTAAACAGACAGTTCAACAAATGGATACCCAAAAAATATAATGTTATCATTTAAATATTGAATTGTTCTCTCTTAGTAAGATCCAATTTGCAATAAAATTGCGGTCTTACCTTGACTTGAAGATGAAGTCCATTAGCCTATCCTTCTGGACAAACATCTCTATTATTTTTTGGTAAAAGTCCTCCTTATCTGCTTGTAGTTTCAAAAGTCTATCATAAATCTAATCGATAGATTTATGATTCGAAAATTATAAAAGTAGGGTAGACATTTGGATATTATCCGGCTGAACAAAACGTGCATTTATCTAACAGGTACGTTTCCCACAGATCTTATTTTGAGCTATTTTCTGAAATCCTATGGAGAAATCTTATTGCTTTTTTGTGGAGGGAACCCATGCGCAGCTTACTTCCTGGTTTTAGGACGTGTCACTGCACCTCTCGTCTCCTCTTCACACACCACACTTTTCGCGGCACACGTACTTACAGCCAATCACCTCTGAATGATGTGAGATGATGTATGTTGGGGATGGCAGCACTCTGCCCCTATGGTCATTATTTTTTTGCGACACACATTAAATAGGAAAAGACTCTGAGCATGCGCAGTGTACTGTAGTTTTTACAGTCACCGTCAGTCGACCGGTCGATCGCGAGTGTGGTGCGGGTAGATCGCGGACCGTTAAAAAAAAAGTAACAAAAGAAAGAAAAATTAAATTAAAATAATAATGTTTGAAAAATACGTTTTTAGATGTAAACCTATCACCCACCACCCCGTTAGCAGGTGCCACTTGATTGACGTATATTTGAGATACCAGTGCTTGAATTGGGCCGGTACTCACCGGTACGCAGTACTGGCACTTCTGATTTTTACCCATCTGATTTTTGCCGCCGGCAATATACGTATATATTGTAAACGCAACGCAGCGCAAATGTGGGTCTGCCTCTGCCTCACAGAGAGTGACTGGCTGTCTACATGACGTGGCCTGCCGACATTGCCACTTTCATACAGATCATACTAATGCCCTCGATTGTTCTCTGTGTGTCATTCAAGCTCGGGAGGGTGTGTGTTGGTGTATGTGTGGCGCGAGCGAGCGAGAAAGCGCGCGCACCGGTTACGTGTATTGTTGTTAGCATCTGGTGCTAGCTAGCTGCGCTAACGGATATAAGGAGCTGTTTCAACAACAAGGTGGAGGGAGAGTCCTTTGCTGTCAGACTGAGAGGCTGATAACTACAGCTCTGGTGAGGTAAATTACTCTCTGAGTCTTTAGATAGTTAACTTAGTTTAAGTTATCTCAGTGGGTCTCAAACGGTTCGGTCACCATTTATGTAAACACATATTTCCATTTGAGGGGGTAGTGATTAGTAAAATATGCATGAATAATACAAACAAAATGTTAACTAGGNGGGTAAAATTTACACACAAAGGGACCATACCGCTTATGTCGACGGAAATAAATACAGACATACTTCAACACCACTCACACACTCCCCTCGTCGATGTCCAATCGAATCGGATTAGCTAAGTCACGTGATGCTTTCGGTCACGATCTGTCACTTGACAGTTGCCCCCTCGGGGCGGCCAGTAATAGCCGGCTATAAGGTGAGATTTATCAAACGAGCCACGAGAGATATTTCCGGGCTAGTCTCTCGACCTAGAACTAGCTATACCTGTATTTGCGCTCAACTTCACATTGCCCTTGCGCTCTCTCTCTAGTCTAGTCGACGACTCAGACTGCCTCTGGTACGTCGAGACCGTCTAGTGGACTTCGCGGCGGAAGACAAAATCGCTCGACTGTCCTGACGCGTTTTACGCATATACTTCACAGTTACTTGCGTTATTTCAGTATATGGGAGCACCCCCGCCGCGAGTACACTAACCGAATCTGACATCACTTCTGTAGACTAACCCGATATCTACTCTCATTAATGTTCATGCTTGCCAAACTCGCAGTCCCCTCAGAGTTTTTTTGGGGTGTGTGCTGTACGTGTCGCTAGACACGTGACTTTCGCCACACAAACGTCCAAGTCTCCACAAATTTGCTTTTGTTTTATACACACCTAGTTTTTATGTATGTCATACATTTTGAAAAAAGACACACAAACCTAAATAAAATGTACATAATACTTTGCCTTTGTGTAAACACACACGTAACTTTTTGTGTTCACACTTAGGAAAACGCCTGTACTATTATGTTCACACTTAGGAAGACATACGTACACACATAATACTCCTGACAAGACTCCGGGTATTTTTATGACAAAACAAAAGTGGGTCAACTTACAACTGCACAACTACGATTGAAGGTACCCTGCGAACGGGTTATTGCCAAGAGGACCGCTCTGGAGTTTATTAGAAGCATTATAGAGTAGTTTGATATCTAGATGTGTAGGTGACCTGCACCTAAGACCTTTTCATGTTTATAATATGAAGAGCGATCTTTAGATTAGTTTTCCGTAAAATTCCTGGGTTTGATAGGATGTTAAATTCCTAAAAGGTCTCTCCCAATAAAAACACCTTATATGGTTTGGGAGGGCAACGCAAACGTAAAGTTGCCCTCGGATATCTCAGCTTTTGAAAATTTTGCACTAATATCCAGCATTATTCACGAACTTGTTAGTTGGATAAACCAGCAATACTCCGAACTTCGTTAGCTTGAACAAACCAGCATACTCAACCTCCTGACAAATTCGAGGTGCCTAAACCCAGTACACGTGCAGTGACATGGGTCCTTCATTTGTTACCTTTTTCTCTTTAGGGGTTGCTCCGCGAGACACCCGTCGTATCTGTCCAGAAAAGACACAGTCTCAAAAATGAGCGATGTCCCACATAAACTCCAACACACTGAGCCGTCCTGGCAAAATGTACGTTGTTTTTGGAAGATATTGTGTGTTCCCCATGCCCAATTATTTGGCCTTTTCGTACTGTACCCTGGAAATTCTCAAAATCCGATAAGTAAAACCTCGACTTGTAAAAAAAAAACATCTACTTTATGTGCTCAAATTTGCTTGACTATAGTCCTACTTTGTCTTCATTTACGTTGTACAGCAAAAAATAGTGAAAGTCTCTGGTGAATGAGAGAATTGGTTATTAATGAAAACTTTTGTTTACCAAAATTTTCAGCTAATTCCAAAGTCACATAGATTGAGAAGAAATAGTTCCTTATAGTCTTTGGAGATTTGTATTCAACCTCCACTCTCATCACTGACGGTGATACCTCGAAATCCCGTTCTCCACTTTATTCGGGTTTGTCCATTATATAAAGGTATCATCCCCGACCCGCTATACCAGAGATTTACTATAGCGTATAAATGAAACTGATATAGTGCTATATGCTATATATAGCGCTAAAGACTTTACAGGAGATTTTTTGCTGTATGTAAAAAAAATAAATTGGGGGACTACAAATGTCCAGTGCGGTTTATACTACTAAGATCATCAGGGAACTCGTATACACCGCCAGTCCTCTTTTTTAGTGATTATTACTTCTTTTTAATTGTGTAAACAACGTTATCATTAAATAAGTGATTTAGGATAAATGGATGAACATAGTAAAGAAGGAGTAAAAGGATTAAAAGTATAGAACAAATAATTTATTACTATAACACCAGTGAACAAGTTTTTTACAACGAAATAATACTCATCGTAATAATCATATTACGCGAAAGACAGAAGGACAGTAGATAGTCCTCAAATCTGTACATTACGCGATACGATAATCTATCTAATCTTGGAAGTAAGAGGATTGGGCGCCCTGTAAAGGGATATTCGGTTATGAAATAATAAAGATGAGAGTGAATGAACAGTCGTATCCCAGCCCGTAACTACCATGTGTCGGCTGTCTTCTGGAGGACAAATATATAACCGTCAGTATGCAACTCTCCACGTCACTGTCGCAGTGATTTTTGTCCTTCATTCGACTGACCAGGGAGCTGTTTTTCGTTACCTAAGAGGTATCCCAAAACCTTTTATCGACCTTTAATTTCCCAGACACCTTTTGTTTGGACAAACTATTTACGTGCAAAACAAGTCGGCCTATTAGAGGTGTACAGATGGAATGAAAATATTATATAGCTTAGTATTTAGATTAGCTATCTACATATTTTCCAAAATCCTGCGGAGTGACGTGGTGATCTTTTGTGAGGTAGCTAGTTCGACCGAGTTGAAATAGAGGGCAGAACGAAGAAGACGATGGACTAGTGGAGGAAATTGAGGAGGCCCACTGAAAGAAAAAAACTTCTATCAAAAAACGGGCCGGCGAGTGCCCGGTTTGCCCCTCGGACGAGCGCGACCGAGGCGTCGTTATGTCGACAAACGAAAGTTGGGTGGTTGCTGTGGCGGAGTGCTTGCGATACAACATCGCAATTATTGCTTGTAAATTGTTGTAACAACAGGTTTTAATGGATATGGTGTCCTGTTAAAATAAAAAAATTCGTTATAAAAATCGAGGGCTCGCCCGGTTCACCTTTCATTGCAATACGACCGGGCCCCACAGATTTATCACGAAGGCTCGTCGCCCGGTAAATATTACAGCTCGGGACGAGAGACAGTGACACGTAGCAACACATTACAAACACCGTCAATCTGCCCCGAACCGCAAACACACGGACGCACCACCTGCCACAAGATACTCCCTCGTTCCTTTCGATTAAAAACCCGGCGCCCGAGCCCTTAACTAAACCTGTGTATTATGAGCTACAAGTGCTACACCATGTAAATGCTGTAGCGTACATACACGTTAGGTGCTACATAGCACATTTGGACTATATAGCGGGTCGGGTAAGGTATCACGATATTTACAATACACTCTAATCAGTCTTTACTTATATATTGTTAGCGTTCTGTATGGAATTAACGTGAGGGTTTCGTACTTTTTATTGAGGTTTTTTTACTTTGCAACTGAAATAATTACACAAAACCGTTGTCTACCATGTCATATTAATCCATTAATCCAATTGACTTTCATTAATTAAATTCAAAATTTATTTTTTATAATCCAAGTCTTAATTATATTAACACCATAGACAACTGTTTTTATGTAAATTAATTTCAGTTGCAAAGTAAAAAACTCACCGCTACATACGCGAGTCCGACGTTGTCAAACTTAGTTTCAGCAAAAAAGGTACTAAGAAAACTTTTGGCCACTTTTGTCAACGTTTGTTCATCAAAAATACCGTAAAATACGTCTTAATTCCGGGATTTAGAAATTTTTCACTCTCCGTCGTTGTCTTCGTCTCCACTCTAACTTTCTCTGTCTCTCCTGAATATACATGCACGAATCGTCCGTACATGTCGTCACCCTACACCTGGTTTCGAGACAGTCGGACGCCCATAAGTTGTGTTACCCATGTCTGACAGTAGGGGGGGACCGATAATTATAATGTAATGCAGTGAAAGTCTGGTTAGAGAGTCAATTCGGCAGTGGCCACACACACACGTTTACTTTTTGTTATCCTCAATTTAACGTCGGTTTCAGTCTAATAAGAAACTAGGTAATACGTCTCTCCCATTCCTCGACCCCGAAGGTATTTACTCACAACTTAATACTTTTTCGAAGTACCTCTCATGTAGTTCACCCTCTAGTCCACCTGAGCCTACCACTACTACTGTGTACAACCGGCGACTCCCAGTACAGACTGAGCGTCCCTTCGGGGCGCGAGGTTTTGGGGAGGTTTCCGGCTCTTTCGTAGTAGACCGGGTGTACACCTAGACCAAATAACGACCTAATGGCCGACAAGCGTCGCGGCCTGATGTGTGACAAACACAAAGAGTGAGAAGAAACAACGACAGGAGATACCTCAACACACAAAAGAACATCCAAGACAAAACAATAAATCCCGACTCCTCAAACTTTACTACGGACTCAATGAGAAAGAAGGGTACCTAATAAACGGACACTCAGTTAAACTGAGTTAGATAAGTAGTAAATAATAATGAAACACCTAAACCAAGTGGAAATTCCCAATTTCGTCTCACTTCCATAATACTTAAATTCAGTAGACAACCATGGTACAAAATATACTACAAGGATTACCCAGAACTTACAGAATTAACACAATAAACTTCTATTACGTTTTTGTGTACACACAAGCATTCATCAATGGTTCGGAAAGTGGCGCTGAACCTTAACAATATAAAGGCTTGTATTTGCGTGCATTTCCTGTTTGGAAAGTGGCAATGTACTGAGAGTGGAGGTGTCCTGAGATTAGCGCCTGCAGGCAGGCTCCATGGACCTGTCAGTTCCTGACTGCGCAAAATGCGTACATGAAGCGCTACGTCATGAACGCAATAAATCATACCCTCATGGGGGCGCGCTCATGTGATTGGCTTAGAATTGAGGAGACATCTGATTGGCTATAGATAGAAAAAATTACAAGTACGAATCGGCTGACCGTCAGGGGAGTCTCAAAAAACCCACACACGAATGCACAGCGATCCATGCACAGAAAGTGGTTTCCAGAGGACGGGCAGGAAGGCAGTGCCGGGACAGCTCCGGAGGTCGGGCAGGAAGGCAGTGCCGGGACAGCTCCGGTGGGCGGGCAGGGAGACGGCGTAGGCCGCCTTGGGGCCATTCCGGGGTCAGCTGGATCGCCGGAGCAGGAGCACAGGGATCGGGAGCACTGGAAGCTGGAGATGGTGGAACCCCCGGTGGTACAGGAACCGGTGTCAGCCGTACAGGTAACGGAGCCGGAACCCCCGACGGGACAGGCACAGATGGGACCCTGGACAGAACATGGGCTGGTGTCAGTGGGACCCCGGACGGAGCAAGGGCTGGAGTCGACTGGACCCCAGACGTCAGCGGGACCCCCAACAGAACTGGACAAGGTGTAGGTGGGAACCCCGGTGGGTCAGGATCTGGTGGCAGCTGGACCTCTGACTGAACAGGATTCGGAGCTGGCTGGACCTCCGACGGAACAGATGTCGGCGGGACCCCCGGCGGGACAGGTGTCGGCGGGACCCCCAACAGGTCAGGAGACGGAGTTAGCAGGACTCCCGGCGAGACCCCCAACAGAACAGAACATGGGACTGGCAGGACCCCCGGCAGAAAAGTAGTCGGCGGGACCCCCAACGGGACAGGACATGGAGACGGCAGGACCCCCGATGAAACAGGACAAGGAGTAAGGACTTGAGAAGGGACTAGAGAAGGGACTTGAGAAGGGACTTGAGAAGGGACTTGAGATGAGACTAGAGTAGGGACTTGAGTAGGGACAAGAGAAGGGACTTGAGTAGGGACTGGAGAAGGGACTAGAGAGGGGACTAGAGAGGGGACTTGAGGGGGGACTAGAGAAGGGAATTGAGTAGGGACTTGAGTAGGGACTACAGAAGGGACTTGAGTAGGGACTAGAGAAGGGACTTGAGATGGGACTAGAGAGGGGACTAGAGAAGGGACTTGGGAAGGGACTTGAGAAGGGAATTGAGTAGGGACTTGAGTAGGGACTAGAGGAGGGACCATGGCTGCTGGGTTCGAAACCAGGGCCTGAACCATGGCTTCTGGGGCTGGGACCATGGCTGCTGGGGCCGGGACCATACTGTCAAGATCCTTCTGTCAGGGTTGAGCGAAGCAGGCAGGACCCAAATGCAGGTTTAACAGATAATACCTTTATTTCAAGGCTACAAGTAACAAACACAGCAGAACTCTCTCCCCCGTGAACACAGTCTACAACAAACAAGGATCTCACAAAGACTAACAGAAAAAGCAGAACCTAAATGCACACAGGACTAATGAAACAAACAAGACACAGGTGAGGAGGGAGGAGAAAACACAGGGGCACAAGGTGAACACAATCAGGTAATCAGGTAGAAGGGAACAGGTAGGAGGGAACACACAGACAAGAAGCAACAGGCAAGACGGGGGGTGAACACTTTTCAAAAATAAAACAGGAAACCAAAGACAGATATAGACAAGACAAAACACAACACAGACAGATCGTGACATTAACATCCCGATAGCAATGAATATCTTACGTGCTTTGACAAAAAATCCATTCAAAAATGTCATCTGTGGAAGCCGTAGTACTGTAAAAAGCACGACCAATCATTTTAGCCGGCCCGGCTTATCTCGTGCCCTCATTGGTCATGTGCGCATTTGGGTGTGTTGGAGGAGGGGCTCTGTAAGGAAGTGGCAGATTTTTTCCGGTTGTGTATTTTCAAATTATAGCGCACTCGAGCTGGTTTCTCCAAAATTACCTACCCCACCTTCAACCTCATCACATCAGCATTAGCCGCCTCTAGCTTAGCGGTGGTTATGCTAGCAATGCGACTGTAATGTAGATCTTTATACCATTACGTTAATTTTTCATTTCTACTCAAAATCACAAAGTTCTGTTAATAAGTGGAGATTATCCTGCTAAACAAAGCATGGTAATCATAAACGTGAGTTGCCCCAAAGCTTATTTTTTTTCCATATACGGAAATGGGGGGATCCAATGGCTTGTTTATCGACGGAGCGCTTGCGATGCTAACTTCTGTGTCTGGCCCACAAAAATACATCATCATTGCGCCACTCTATAACCCAGTTAATTTTGGAGCGGACACACATTACTCCTCAACCAAGGAAATGGGCTCGGTCTGCGCTATTCTTGTGCCTTTTTGTTTTTACAAAAGCTTTGCAGTTTCCCACTGATGACATTATGTGTCCAGTGTTGTTGGCCTTCAGTTATTCAGCGCACAACCCTGATGTGTCCACAGCATCCTGGCCTGAAGGAAAAATGCTCTTCTCCTTCAGAGGATGGAAAGAGGGATGGAAAAAGAGAAAGGCAGCGCTTTAACTTTGCAGTTCATATTGGGGACGTGAAGAGTCACAGAAGGGCGAGGGAGGAAGGATGGAGTCCGTCCGGCTTCAATCAGATGAGCACAAGTCAAATTCCCCATCTGAGACACAGATGCAGACGAGTGGCGATGGAGTGACAGGGGGGGGGAGGAGGAGGAGAAGGGGGAGGAGGGGAGGAAGAGGACGAAAAGAAGAGAGGGAGAGCAGCAGGGGAAGTCATTATCACTTCCCAACCTCACTCGCCGTCTAATGTATTCAAGGGGAAACAGTTAGATTTGGTCCCTTTGGCAGCCGACCGTAAGCAAATCGATTTGAATGGGAGAGATATAAAGAGCTGTTTATAGTGCCCCCGCATCTCTGAGCGTGTGTGTGCGTGTGCATTGTGAGTATACATTTGTGTGACACAGTATGGAAATGCCATTATGCACGCTCACTGTTGGGCTTTAGCTGAAGCTTTGAACTGTATATTTCATTTCAAGAAGAACTGATGCAGCACCTACATTCCCGCCCATGTGTGTGTTTGTGCAAATTTGTGCACGGGGCCCATGTGTTTTTTCTTCTATGTTTTTTTTTTTTTTTTACTTATTCTGCACCAGTGGTGGTCTGCTGTGGCCTCTTGTTTGAGCTGCAGTGAGCCAGCGTCTGGTTTTATCCAAAGTTCGAAGAGTCCCTGCTCTGCTCCCAGATCCAGACTGAGGGGGATTATTGTAATGACTTAAGAGGACGTTTGGGGGGGTGTGTGTGTGGGGGTGTGTGTGTGTGTGTGTGTGTGTGTGTGTGTGTGTGTGTGTGTGTGTGTGTGTGTGTGTGTGTGTGTGTGTGTGTGTGTGTGTGTGTGTGTGTGTGTGTGGGCAGGGGTGTTGTCCCTTGTTGAGTGAAGGTTCAACAGCGTCTAACCCGCTCAGGTAGAAGGGGTTTTGCCGTCCAAACATCCGCACAGGGCGCCGCTTGTCCCGATTTGATTTCGAACATATTTGGGGATCCATCAGAAAACTGATGAAAGGAAAACATAGAGCTAATCCTTGTTAAAATGTGAAGGTCTTGCAGGACACACACGCCCACAGGCAGGCAGGCGTACACACACACACACACATATACATATACAGACACACACCCTGTAGGACATGTGTAACCTAAGTCTGTTGTGATTCCTTTCCTGGTGAGGCCTGGAGGAGTCTGGGAGAGGTTAAAGCAACACGGCGCTGTGTGAAAACACACTGCTGAGGTGTGCGGCCTGAAATCCGACACGTACACACACACACACACACACACACACACACACACAGGCTCACAAGGCTTTGATTAATTGCGTCTGCTTGTGTTTGCCAGTGAAACAGTATTCATTCAGGTTAGGGACCCTCTCTTAATAAAAGGTCGGTGGGTAAACAGCTCGGTGAGGCGGCCATTTTGGGGATTAATCCTGGGGGTTTGGCCTCAGTTACCTCCGAGAAGCTGAGGTCAGAGGTGAGGGCTATGAACTGTTACAAGAGAAACAAAACAAAAAGGCTGCACACATTAACTGGCAAATGAACAGAAGGGCTTTTGGATGCAGTCTCTTAAAAAAATTGGGATAAGGAGTGAGAGGTCAATGAGGGGGGTTCAGGGTAACATTTGTTTGAGTTCATTATAATTGCATACATTTAAAATAATCCCATGAGGAAATTAATACTTTTGCTAAATCACCAACAACAAAATACATGGATTGAGTTCCGATATTATCATCAAATTAGGATCTGTAGAGTTTAAAAGACGAGGCTGGGAATATATTACCAACAGGCATTGAAGCGTAAGTGTGTTTGTACTGTGTGTGTGTGTGTGTGTGTGTGTGTGTGTGTGTGTGTGTGTGTGTGTGTGTGTGTGTGTGTGTGTGTGTGTGTGTGTGTGTGTGTGTGTGTGTGTGTGTGTATACTAAGCCGAATATATATCATTAATCTGTGCAATAGAGCTCCATTGTTGTCAGTATGAATTAAAAAACCGTAGGGGGGAGACCATGTTACATCGTCTGATGTTTGTTCATCCACACCTGAAAATAGGTCCAAATATTTACATAATGTAAGTCCATTTGGGATGCTTTTGCAAAAAATTAAAATATTATCAGTTAAGTGACTCTTTGTGATTTTATTTTTTAAATGAAAACGATATATCTAACTTGTCTCACGGGTAGCGCCACGGACAAGAAAATAGGACATTGAACACATAGGCTACCTGATTTTTTTAATCATTATTTTATTGGACTTTATTGCTTATATTTTATACCTAATTATCTATTATCCTCATTCATTTGTGCCTTATTTGCTCTTGTGTGAAGTGTATAATGCATAAACCATTTAAGGGTGATGTAACTACAGTTTCTTAATGCCAATACAGTTCTTAATGGGATTTATTGACGTTAAGAAAAACATCCCTTATTTGATATGTTCTGGGTGACTGACAATTAAACAAACTAAATGTAAGAACTCCTGCTGTTCAATAACGATTCTGATGAAACAGTATTATACTGACGCTCCTCATAAGAGAATGTAAAGTGTGTTTTCAATACTAATACATTATTTTCTGCGGAGCAAAGCCTTCATTTGCATCAGTTCAACTGGGCTGTGGCGGCTACTGTATGAAATGTGATAAAAGCTAATAATGGCAACTGTAGCAGGTGTGTGTGTGTGACCTGTTCCTAACAAGTGTCTCTCTCAGTCTCTTCCTCACACACACACACACACACACACACACACACACACACACACACACACACACACACACACAAACACACACACACACACACACACACACACACAC
>NW_011371070.1:30013-41286 GCF_000735185.1 Notothenia coriiceps | reverse complement strand
GGTGTGACCTAATTTAAAGTGGGGAGATGAACACAGCTCCACAGTAAGAAGCAGTCCGTGTCAGAGAAAGAGACACGTGCACACAGACACACAATCACACGCACGCACACACGCACGCACACACGCAGTCGCTCCTCACACACACACACACACACACACACACACACACACACACAGACACACACACACACACAAACACCCCAGGAAGGGTGACGCAAATGTTACTCCTCAATTATTCAGCCGCTTTAAATGGCAATCCGCAGGAAAGGTGGCTCTGGAGGAGGAAAGAGCAGAGCCTGTAGAAAACCACACTGCATACATGACACACAAATACATGCATATACTGCACACACTGTATTTTCTCAAAATGTGACTCTCACCATGGGATCAAACAAGCAAAGCTCAAGCATAAACAACATGCAGCAGCACATATTTAAAGAGTGACAACAACACTGGTGTGCTGTGTCATTAGATTGTCACTTTGTGATTTAAGG
Source organism: Notothenia coriiceps (assembly GCF_000735185.1). Classification (NCBI taxonomy): domain Eukaryota; kingdom Metazoa; phylum Chordata; class Actinopteri; order Perciformes; family Nototheniidae; genus Notothenia; species Notothenia coriiceps. The sequence continues at coordinate 40,792 of NW_011371070.1, read as the reverse complement.
AAGCATATTGAACACATTTAGGAAGACACCGGCATCAGCAGATTTCCTGTGTCGCCTCTCACATGTTACTGATTCAGAAAGCAAAAGAGAGCGTTTCATATTCCTACCGTATGCATTCTTTTGTTCACCACCACATGTTTATTTAGGACGATAAACAATCAGACCCAGGCGACGCTGAGGCAGATGAATAGTGATGAGTTCAGGGTAAATATTAGTCATGTGCTGATGGCAGTGATGATAAATGGTGGCGCACACACACACACACACACACACACACACACACACACACACAGTTTCACTCGACGCTCTGTAGCTGGGATCATTTTGTGGCTCCACTGCAGGCCAGCACAGCTTGGAGACTGTGGTGACAGTGTCAGCAGTGTTTTGGGAACACACTGATTTTATAACAGTCAAATGTTGGCTCGTGAATTTGCTTCATTCATTTAATTATAGAGATTTGCCAGAGCTCAGTGTCTCACAGTTTATCTGCTGATGCTTGATGAAATGTGTCTTGATTTTGAGGAGGAAACATCAATAAATGCTTCATTAAAATCTCATGAAATCCACCTGTGATCATGTTCCACTGACAGCTTCACTTCATAGAAACAAACTCACTGTGATTTATTGTTTTAACCTATGATTAATTGCTTACCTCTACACAGATGAGACTGGAACACATTGCCAGAGATATAGTGTACAACTCAAAGGATTTCACTTATAAAAGGTTTATAAATGGTTGAAAAAAGGCCTTTGTAAATTAATAATCAAGACTTTATAGGCTGGTTATAAACCACAATTAAGATTATTAAAACTACTAAAGAAAATATCTCAAACAACAATGTGTTAGTCCATCTATTAAATACTCTTTGGCTTCCTTACCCGGTCAGTGGCTCATTTTAATATCCTTGTTAATTTCCTTTAAAAAAAACAAAACATGCCCACTGTAGTTTACTGCAAACGCTATGGATAAAGTGTGCTTGATGGGGACTATTTCCAGCTGCAGATTAAAACACATTTGGTGCACTTGTGAGTATTTAAACACCAGGATGTGTGTGTGGGATTGCTTCAAAACAAACAACAGTGTGCATGTGCTTTTTTTAAAAGGAGCCCAGTGCAGCAGTGTGGTTTACTGGCGTGTTTTTAATATGATAAAAAGGTCCATAATGAAGAGGGAAAAAGTTAATCAGGCATTATTTCATTTCATTTGTTTACATTAAGGAAAATAAAGAATAGCTTCAGACGTATCCTTGACTAATTTACTTAATCATAATAATAACAGTATTAATAATTTATATAAAAAATAATTAATGGTAGCAAAATACTAAATGGCTTCAGTGTGGCTCACAGATATGTTTTCAACATTGTTGGACAAGATGGAGCGCCATAGGGAAGAGGGAAAAGCTTCATCAGGAAATACTTTTCATTGGATTTGCACAGATTGAGTACTTCGAGGCATGTCCTCTCTAAATAATGTATTAAGCACGAAACATAAAGCATGCCTTATTAGAAAACTGAAGCAAAAAGATACAATGACCTTGCATCATACTGATTTGAATCTATAAGAACATAAATTATATTCTCGTCAATTCTTACAAAAAAAGCCTAAAATTAGTGTTAAAAATGTTCTTTTTGAAGACTGTTTCTGACTGTCGATTATTACACATGTGGTGCTCTACTGAGTATTTACCCACCAGGATGTGTGTATTCAAATCAAACAACAGTACCAATGTGCATGTTCATGAAGGGAAATGCCATGCTTCTTCAGACAATAATATAATATCTAGAAAGCTTAATTTACTGTTGCTCTGCTCTCAATAAGACAAATATAGACTGGCACCATACGTATCATTTACTGTATGATTTCATTAACCACGAAACGTAAAGCATGCCGTATTAGAAGCAAAGGAAATGACGGTGCATCGTGCAGCAGTGAAACCGCACACGGTGAGAGTGTGCAGGGTGGAGATCCAGGTCAGCTGTAGTGAAGGTGAAAGGTGCCCGTCAGGGTGGAGCTGCAGCGCCTGGTTAACCGGCCTACCATCCTTCGCTTTGTATTTAATACAGCGGTGATGGGATAATCCTCCCACTTCTACACGATAAAGACGTCTCCATCCTCTGGCCCTTATCACACACACACACATACATTCAGGGACATCTGAGGCACAGTGTGTGTGTTTGAGGTACCAATCTCCTAGGAGCAGCTGTAGCCTACAGCCTATATGGAGATGGAGGGGGGACCCAGTCACCCTGACCCCGTCACCCCGCACACACTGCACTGTTCTCGGGGAACAAGAGGCGAAGGCTGGGGGAGGGCCGCAGTTCACTGGAGCTACTTCAAACAGCTCACTATAGAGACTTAGAGAGCATTATCTGATGTAGGTGTCTGCACACAGAGATGGTGAAGCAGCTCCATGCACACTGAGGAGGAGGTGAGGGGAAAAGAGATGCTCATTAAATGCAAGCCTCTGCTACACGCTTTGTTTCAACCGTGCCATGAGAATCCTCTTTATTATGCATCTTTAATTGATTCAAGTATGACAACTTTATTTCGTAACGGAGGTTTATTTTGACACCTTGGAGTAATTAAAGGAATGCTAGCATTATCAATCTCACAGTGTCTGCTTGGTTAGCGTTGTGTTTTTCAAAATGAAGACCACATTTCCCAGACACCCTCTAATTTAACAGAAGATGCAAAAACATCGTCCACTTTCTCTTTATTTGTTTATTCATTCCTCATGTCTGAATTTGAGAGAATAAACACTTTGGTGTTTATTCAATTAAGATTAGTTTCTTTCACTATCAACTTTTTAAAATGTGCACACAGCAAGTATTAAAAGTTGTTATGGCTTTGAGGACGTTTATCCCTTATAGTCCTAATAAAAATAACGTTGTTATGAATTCTCGCTACATGTGGCATCTGCAAGAAACCACAAAGAGTGATTTCTATTTCTATAAATGAAGATCACTTTTCTCATAATTACTTTTTTTACCTACCCATTACTGATGAACTGAACATGTTCGCTTATTTTGCAGAAGAGCAACATCTTCCCTCCATGCAGTAAAAAAAGCAATTTTTAAAAATTATTTTCCAAACACACACAATTGAATGTGTCATTTAAAAGCTACACCTTGTTTTCATCATTATGATTACTCTGAATGTGCATTGATGCAGTAACACAAGTAAAAGCTGTCTGCATTTGAATTGAAAGAACAAATGTCCTCCAAATATATCAGTAGGATTTTTGTTAAACCCATTAAAATGTAATTCAATTGAATCCAGCATTGTGGCACATTTAAAGTATAGCATCCAGTGTCAGCAATTAAAACAATTAAGCATTTTCAAAACAGAATCCTGATTTAACCGTGACATATAGGCTACCCGTCTGTAATACTATTAAAGTTATGTTCCTCTAATCTTACCTATAGTCAAAATAATTCACATTTTTAATTATGCTTTTTAAAATTTAAAAATAGGGTTTATTTTTGTGTAAATTAGGTACAATTCCCAATAATGCCAGAAAGAAGAGTAGAACTGGTGTGTGAGTTAAAATTAAATTGGCTTTGAATGAGGAACAGATTTGGGTCTAGATAGAAGCATTAAATAAACAGTCAAAACGGGACAAGAGTTGCACAGTTCCTCTGCCCCCCCCAGTGATCCTTTCAGATTGTGTTGTTGTTGTGTTTCCTGTTGGTGTGTGTTGTGTTGCAGGAGCTGGTGTTAGCAGCAGGAGCTGGTATCATGTACCTGAGCAGATCTCCATAGTGTGTATCACAGCAGAGCGGGGCTGTTGATTATAAGGCTCTGCAGTAGGGATGCTCATTAATCACCTCGCTGCTGATAATCTCATTTAGTGCCGCCAAATTACCTCAGGCTATTGCATGTGTGTGTGTGTGTGTGTGTGTGTGTGTGTGTGTGTGTGTGTGTGTGTGTGTGTGTGTGTGTGTGTGCGTGCGTGTGGTGTGTGTGTGTGTGCGTGCGTGCGTGCGTGTGTGTGTGTGTGTGTAAACATTCACCCCTAATTATGGCCCATTACTTGCAGTCAACCTCCCATCTTCTCATTCTCACGTGCAAACACACACACACACACACACACACACACACACACACACACACACACACACACACACTCACACCAGATATTATTGATCTACAGATAATGGTCTGCCTCCACAGCTGAGGTGCTTGAGGTTTAATGACTCAATAATTACTAACACAAACAGAAGAGGATCAGTCCCTCGTGCTACTCGTGTCCTCACAGGTTGGTCTCTGCTGCCATCTATCAGTCAGAGGGAAAAGTGACGGAATAAACATCATCTCCTCCTGCGGTCTGCAGAGGGCGACACTGAGGTCTCAATGGGGCCGCAGAAGAAGAAGCACTAATATACTTTTAGCAGCGCCGTATAGATAGAAGTAAAACCAGCAAAACTGCTTTTTTTTAAATACTCTATAAGAAGTATTATCAAGAGTGCATTTACAAATGTAATCTTAATGTATAATTATGCAGAATTGACTTAGTGGTAAATTAAAGTGTTGTTTTATCAGTATTAAGTAAGAGTTAAAGCTAATGGTATCTGCTCTGCTGTTTTAGAGTTTAATCTGTGACAATACATCATATTTTATAAGTCAATCACAGCATCACAAACATTCTTATAATGCATTACATTTATTTTCACAAAGGTAAACTTAGAGTTATATGCACCCAATTTTGTTCAACTATTATAATACTTCATAACTGCTGGCACTTACTGACATTTTCTTTTTTGAAGGACCATAGAGTATTATCATTTCCACAGTTTCAATACATATTGTTCTCTCTATAATGCCATAAAATGAATTATATTCAAATACACATTATAATCATAATCGTAATACTATAAGGATTTGTTTCATTCTGTGGTTATTTTTCTTGATTATCATATATGCAGAGACACATGCATCCTTTAGAGAGATGTCAGATTGATGGTTAGCTGCAGCACTAACCCCTAGCAGTAAGGGGTTTGTTTGATTTGCTCAAGGGTATGCAGTATTTTAACCAGCAACTCTCTGGTCTCAAAGCCAAGTCCCTGCAGACTGATGATGATCTGCTGCCAGCCAATTTAGTCTCATCACAGAAATATGGTTTCCAGGTAAATGAATAACATTTCTCTGCAGTCTCATGTTGGAATCGAACCTGGTGTCTTTGAATTGTCATAGTAGCACGCACTGGTGAAGCTAATTTAGCTAACAATGTTTCAGTTAAAAATAATCACCTTAACAGAAGGCAGTCATTTTTACTAGCTTAAACTAAAGTGCTTTTCCTGCTACGACAAGCTGTGAAAAGTATTTGTATTTACAATCAAATTAGGGTGGATAGTGCTGCTACATACAACATATTTTCATCACTGTTTAATTAATGAACAAGTAAAAACGAGCTCGCTTTTTTGTGTGTTTTAGGTTAAAAAAAATGACTAAAGTAACATTTATTATCATGTTGTGTTTTCTTTTTCTTGAGGGGCAACATGTTTGCGATGGTTTTACACAAATAGTGTCTTCTCTTAGTGATATCTATCTCATGTAAAATGTACAACTCAGAATATCCTGGATCACATTCCCCTTTCAATTCCCCAACCAATCTGAAATCTCACCTTCATTATAATTCTGATTCGGTGTCATCCAGGTCTGCTGAATATCATTACTGACTTCAAAGCCGGAGACAGAGGAAGACTTTAATCAGAAAGTTACCCAGCGATGGTGAGGCTCTGTAACCTCAGGGAAGTCGAGTGCAGCTGACTCCAACCAAATGAATATGGAGATGAAGTGTCGTGCATGAGGGGAGACTTGTGATAAGTGGGGGATGAAGGTGTATCTCTGAAGTGTCAGAGTTTGTGCTGCACTTCTTCGGTTGTACTTGTAAGGAGCTGTAGTTTGAACAGAGCTGAAAGGATGGTCAAATTTTCCAAAAATAACTGTTTTGATGATAAATTAATGGTTATTTCTTACAAAAATGGCAGAAAATGCTGTTTTCAGCCGTTCAAATGTGCTCATTAACTGCTTTTCTTCTATATCAAAAAAGAAACTCAGTATCTCTGTGTTTTTAATTTGTTTCATTATTATCTTGTGCCATTTTATAAACAACTTATCTAGGAGGCGTGTGGCACAGTGGGTTAGTGCGTTGGTGATCAGATCAGGGGGATCAGGGGGTCGCAGTTTCAAACCCCACTGCAGTCAGCATGTCATTGTGTCTCTGGGCAAGACACTTCACCCCAAATTGCTTCTGAGGGGATTGTCCACAGTATTGAGTATGTAAGTAGCTTTGGATAAAAGCATCTAACAACTAACATGTCATATAATCAAGGATTCAATGGTTTTATTCTTGTATGCACATTAGCTACAGCATGGTTGTTACAAATGGAAATCTTATATCAGGCTCCTCCAACCGTGCAACATACTATGTACTTAAGAATACAAATAAAAATACATAAAATAGTGCAAGAAATATTGCAAGTTACATTAAAAGACGTAAAATAATAGGCAAAATCATTGATAAAGAAAGTCATTCTTAGCCCTAGTTAAGAGAGTTTGAGAAGAAATACATAAAGTTACAATGAATCACATGAATTAAGACAAATATGAGACATAAAACACATCAAAACAATATCCTCGATGTGCAAGCTGCTAAATGACCACCAGGGGGCAATCTTGTTACACCCAGTGAGTTTTATAGCTTACTTTTCCAGGCCAGAGAAAGACCCAGGAAGTGTGTTTAGGTTTATTACTTTTTCCTGGAGGATTTCAATAAGTGGTAAAATGATTAGACTTCTTAATTAGAGGCACTGAAGCCTGATCTGCAAACCAAGGGTTTAATGTCGCTTGAGGACGAAGACTATCAAACATGATTGAGTGAGCATCTAATTAGATAAAGAGCAGCATTCAAAAGCAGTGCACTCTGACATTGATAAGGGATATTGTGTTATTGGAGGCTCTTATAATGTCATTTTAGCATTTTACGCTAGCTGCAGAGGAAACCTAAGGGTTAAAGCATAAAGTTAAAAGAGTGAATAGAGACATGAAAGCCAGAGGGGGAATAGAAAGAGCAGCAAAGGGCGAGACAGAGTGATAAGGTGACAAGTTGTCCTTGCATGGTGTCTACATGGCGTCCATCCCCCTGACGACTAAAATCGAGACCTAATAAAAATGCAACAGGGCAACGTCCTCCCTCTCGTTGCACACCTCCCCCCTTCTTATCTATGTTCACGCTTTACTCTCCAAACACGCACTCACCCTCCTTCCTCCCTCATCAGCCAGATAAAAAAACACAAACCTCTTTTTCTTTTAGTTCCTCTCACCCTCCTCTTGAGGAAACGTGACCCCGGGGGCTTCACGAATGATCTCATTTCTGCTATGCAAACAACATCATGTATACCGAGGCACAGAAGCCGCTTTGAAAGAGACTACCTCTGTGTGTGTGTGACTACAAGTGTGTGTGTGTCTGCATAATGGAGTGACAAATTGGCTATTTTGTTCTAATAATAACATATCACAATGATTTTCCACACCTATCTGATTGATAGCCATGCTAACATTGGCCTGGCAACCACACAACTCCCTTTCGGCTGGCTGAAAATCTCATGCAACAGGATCAGGCTTTACTCGTTTGACCTAAGGAAAACACACAAAAAGACGATTAAAATCAATCACCGTGTAAATCAGCGTAACTTAAGGTGCTGTTTTTAATCTTGTAAGTGTTGTAAATACTTGATGTCTAGATTGACTTTGTTAACAAATGTTCAACAGGGACTCACACAGAGCAGAAGCTGCTGGTGCTGTGCTCTTGCTGGGTTGAAACTTCCAGGCATGTTGCACTTCTACCACACCCCAATCAGTGATGTCACAGCGGGGGGGCTCCCCATCAGCTGTCAGTCACCTGCTGGGACATCACTGATTGGAGACACAAAGTTTCCGTCACCAGAAAGTAGAGCAGCACAACTTTTATCCTGTGTGTTTAAGGCCTAATCCTAGAACTTCTTCCGTGATGCTTATTTTCAGGTTCATATTTGTATTTTGTGTCTCAACTGTGACGTGTTCGCAACATTTTCAAAAAGCTCTTTATTTCTATCATACTGCCTTTGCTCTGATTGTTTAGCCGGCCGGCTCTGTTGATTGTGATTGGTCAACTGCTAGCTGTCCCGCCCCTTAGCCTATCACATACAATGTGTTGTAACGCTAGCCAATATAAGCGTGTGTTGCATAGTGATGTCACTATGTTATTGAAGTAAACAAAGGACACCAATGGAGGCGTTTCAGGCAGGGACTAGACCATTTACAAGCACAAAAACCTTTATAAGACACTACAGGAAAGGGAAACCCCGAAAAGCACAAGAGGGCCTCTTTATCATGGTTAAATATCATGTTAAAAGTATAATATGTGAAGCATTTGTACAATATTTAGCTGGTTGTGAAGGAGAGAAATGTAATGCGGCTTAAAGATTTATTTGTGAGAGTGCGATTCATGAATTTGGGCAAACAAAAAAAATTAAGGACTATTCAAACATGTAAACCATCAGATCAAATATAAAGAAGAGACTGTTTTTTTTTTCAGGATTAATGCATATCATGATACAAAAAATGTAGATACAGTTTAGGACGGTCTTTGGTTATAACAAAACTTCTTCCAGCAACCTGGGACCCATATAACACACTGGCATATTGTGCTTAGTAGATCAATGCTTTGTCTTAAATCCTGCAAAATCTTCGTGAGGGTAGTTAATGGGAAGCCATTGGTCATACTTTCTGGCAAATCCCCAGGAAGAAGCTCAGCTGCACTGTGGGGAAGTGAGTGTGTTAACGGATGTTAATTATGAAGTGTTTTTATACAGCTTGCAGCATAACATGAATATAAAATGATTTTGCTCTCATCCTCTTTACGGACATCGATCCTATTGCCGAACAAATGTCCATCCTTTACACTGCTAGCGTTGCTAATGTTACTCATCTGTTATAATACTGGGATGGAGATGGAGAGGGCAGTTAGCGGGACCTCGTATGAATTAGCCTTTTATTTTTGCCAACTTACTTTTTAAATGCTACTGTATGTGGGACTAAAGTACACTGGCTGGGCTCACACCTAATCTGACAATGACACCGGTTCATCCAGAGGCTTTATTTCGTATTAGCTGTGTGACTCATATGCCCTTGTGCTCATCGGTACAAATTGCCCTGCAATGTACTCTGGTCCTCAGAGAGCAGAGTAACATTCATTATGGACTCGCCCCGGGGTAAGTCATCAAGGTTGGAGGGCGATGGTTGAGGTTTAAAATTAAGAAGTGTAGAAGAAGAGTTCACTGTTTCACCTCGCACTAAGGCCTCCTCTCTTCTCCCATTCATTTTCCTTTACCTTCTCAGGTAGATCTTGCACTTAAGTAAAAGTAGAAGTACCAGAGTGTAGGAATACTCTGTTACAAGTAAAAGTCCTGCAATCAAAATGTCACTCAATAAATTACAAAAGTATTAGCATCTAAATATACTTAAAGTAACACAAGTAAAAGTACTCATGTTGCAGATTGGCCCATTTCAGAATGATATATAATATATGTTTTGATTTTAATTATTGATGCATTAAAGTGTTCTCAAAGCTGGTAAAGGTGCAGCTAGTTTGAATGACTTTGTATACTGCAGGGTAGCTTGTGAATTTACTCCAGGTGGAACTAAAGTCAGATTTAAGTGTTGATTATATTTCACATCATTAATCCAAATCTGTAAAGTAACTAAAGGTATTAAATTAAGATTTACCTCTGAATTGTTGAGAGTAGAAGTACAAAGTAGCAAAACATTGAAATACTCTGAATCTAAAATCTACTACTTGGTTACTTTACAGCACTGCTCCTCAAGTCTGGTGTTTGTATTCACTTCTCCAGCAGTCCCTTTCATCATGTTTTCCACACCGCCATCCTCCTGCTCTTCTTCTTTTTCTTCTTCTTCTTCCTCCTCCTCCTCCTCCTCCTCCTCCTTCCCCTCCCACCCCTGCTCGCTGCCTTTGGTTTCACTTCCCAGACAGACCAGAGACAGAGCGAGAGATCCCCCAGACACAGTAGATCAGTGGCGGTGATAGGAGAGTCGGGGAGAGGAAATTACACGGCTGTGCTCACCGCCAGCAGATTTCTTATTTCTAAAAGCCTCTCATTCCCACCTCTCATCTTGATTTCTAGAGCTCTGATAAGTTCCACTGATGCCGACTTGAAAGGAGAGGCTGGTTGGCAACGATTCGGCGTCTCTCTCTCATTCTCCATTCTGCTTTGTGTGAGCGATTACCTCTTAATAAAGCATTACCTCCTGCACTCAGCTCCCTATTACGAATCGTTTATATGAGGAGTCATTGTGGTGAATAGCAGCCATGGCAGTCAATGGGACATCATTTGCTTTTTGTGTGCAGAAGCAACCGTACTGTCTTCATCATGCCCTTGTGTGACCTCTGGTCAGGATGTGTGTGTGTGAGGGGGGGTGTTAGGGTGTTTTGGGGATTTGGGTGAAGAGGGGCATCCGATAGGCATTTGTGTGCTGGATGAGTGACAGAAAAGAGCATCTGTCAGAGAAACCCGCTAGCAGACAACTCATACATTATTCAATAAATGGAGGCATAATACAGGCAGGAGGTGTGTGCATACATACGTGTGTGTGTGTGTGTGTGTGTGTGTGTGTGTGTGTGTGTGTGTGTGTGTGTGTGTGTGTGTGTGTGTGTGTGTGTGTGTGTGTGTGTGTGTGTGTGTGTGTGTGTGTGTGTGTAGGTTTCATGACTTGTGTTC
>NW_011371070.1:27403-29985 GCF_000735185.1 Notothenia coriiceps | reverse complement strand
ATGTAATGCACATTTAATAAACTCTCCTCCTCGTGTGTGTGTGTGTGTGTGTGTGTGTGTGTGTGTGTGTGTGTGTGTGTGTGTGTGTGTGTGTGTGTGTGTGTGTGTGTGTGTGTGTGTGTGTGTGTGTGTGGGTGGGTGTGTGTGTGTGTAGGTTTCATGACTTGTGTTCTAGTGAAATGTGAGCCAGAGACCAATGAATGAGGTTACTTAATTGACTTGAAAACAAAAGATAAACAATTGCCACTCTTAACAAGAGTATTAGGCTACCTCATGCCAAAATCTGGATACAAACGGAACGATCATTACGGAGAGTCGTGCACCTAAAAGCATATCAGAAAGAAAACAATGTTTTGAGCATGCATAAGTGATTCCAAGATAATGGAGGATAATCCTGAATATGCAAGTCTGTTTTGTTTCTCTCCCTTTTTTCCATTATTCTTTTTGGGTTTTTTCTTTCCTGTAGTGTGTTATATTGTTTATTTGTGCATGTAAATGTTCTGCAAAGGCTAAAATCCTAAAGGTTGACCAATCACAACAGAACCGGCCAGCTAACCAATCAAAGCAGACTGGGCCCTGGTTTCAGACGGAGGCTAATATTTTCAGGACGCTATCTCAGAGACTGCAACTACATAATCAATATTAAAGATGTAGAAAAGAAAACGTGTATATTCTAATATCTACTGAGTTTTACCCCTCTTTTATGAAGCAGTACCAACTGGAGGTCCATTATCCACTTCAGTGCATTTTGATGCTAACAGGTATTGATGGTTGAAGCATCCAGAATCACTTTACCCATCTGTCTGTTCCTCTTCTTCTTTTCCCCAGAGACAGACACGTTCCTAAGCATTCCTCAGACGTCACGCGGGGGGGTCGTGATGACATTGTCGCAGCGACCCTTGACCCCTCCTGTCACTGAACACATATCTCCTTCAATCCAGCAACGCTCTTCTCCCACTTACTCCATCCCCCACTTATCTTCCTTTTAACCAGTTACTGCCTCTCATGTCTGCTGCTCTGGCTGTCGTATCAGTTTAATGAAAGAAAAAACTGGTTTTATTGGAGAATGATTAAAAAAATCCGTGTTTCCTTTGGCTAGAAGTTAAACACCCTAACCATTATCATTTACAATCATTTCTAACTGTAAACAGGCACATGAATGAATAGAAATACATGTATCAGTGTTACAACAACAATCCATATACAGCACAGTTTTAATATATGTTGTGGTGACAGTTACGGGACATAATTCACTGTGTCATATAGTGTGTGTTGCAACCCGGACCGGTTAGTGAGGGTACCGGGGTTTGGGGTTGTTCCTGCTAGCTTGTCATGCAGAGCAGTTGAGGTACTTACCTCTTAGAGATGAATGAATAATAAAGTGTGGAAATCCATTCTGAATGCACCGCCTCTGACTCCCGTTCATCGGCTCTACAATGTACACATTTCAAATACAGACATTAAATTGACACCCATGATCAATACTCTTTTTCATTGTGAATGTTCCTCCAGTCTGAATATGCAAGTGTACAGTAGCTCACCTTTATCCTGAAATACAACAGTATAATCATCAAAATGATTATACATATTTGAATTTACAAAGAACAGTGTTGACATCTGTTACCTTGATGAACATAAAACTAAACTACACTCAGCAGCTAAAAATGATATGAGTTTGTCTTCTGTGTTACTGACAAGCACCTCACATTTTCAGCTTGATGTCTATTAGCTGTAGACCAGGGGTCTCAAACTCAAGGCCCGGGGGCCAAATCCGGTCTGCGACTTCATTTTATGTGGCCCCGCAAGAGCTTGCAAAAAATATAATAAGTTTATTATACGGTTACATGCCACTTTACAGAAGCAGGTTGCCCATAAACTACATGTCCCACTCATTACTATCGCTTAAGACTTTTACGGTGGTCGACCAAGCGACGAGTGACAGTCGGCTCGAAGCATTAATTTCGACGGTTCCGCTCACAACAATGGTAAATAAGACATGACATTGGTTAGACGTTTACTTGGTGGCGAACCACAAATAAATGGACCCCCGAGTGTACGAACGACCAGAACACCACTCAACGTATCGGTATATTTCTCTCCTATTTTTCGCGCGCGCGCGCGCCGCGCGCCCGTGTCATACGTCCCGTGGTCCGTTTTCCAGAATCACGAGGAAATAATCCGTCGTCTACGGCGGTAGTTTAAGTGTATTGTCGCAATTTACTGTAACGCTCCTCATTGCCCTCGCGCACAAAAATCCCTTAGGGACATTACAAAAGTGAAGTAGGGTCTGACTGTGTCCGAAGGCGAGTGAGAGGATGTGCTAGTGACCACATTACTGACCGGTTCTTTAACCTATACTTTGGGGGCATCGTTTCTAGTAACCTAATGGTCACCGATTGGGGGGGGGGAGTCCTTTTGTGCTTAATGAAATTGTTGTGTTCCACTCTTGTGGGGGTGTCTGACGATTGGATTACTCTCCTATAGTCAATTATTAGTGATATAACCTTTAACATAGTGTATTTTGCCGGTTTATTAACGGTCAGAGAAGTACAGTGTTTTGTTCTACGTAACACCCTGTACAA
>NW_011371070.1:13150-27358 GCF_000735185.1 Notothenia coriiceps | reverse complement strand
TCCTCCCAACAGCCAATTAAAGTGATGGGACTGTAGGACATAATGACTAAAGCAGTCCACACACACACACACACACACACACACACACACACACACACACACACACACACACACACACACACACACACACACACACACACACACACACACACACACACACTCCTCCATGTTATAATAATAATAGATTTAATTTGTTAGCGCTTTTACAGGTGCTCAAAGACGCTTTACAGATAATAGTNATTCCCTATCTTTATTCAAGAGCGTGGTCTTTACATTTGAGAGCATCATTTATTGATTTCACGTTCAGATGATGTATTCTTTCCCTCAAACCCTGTCCTCACACTCAAATCGTTTTGCCAATGTAGAGCCTCCTTAGTAATTCTAATGAATGTTCAATATTACTTATGAAAAATATTAAATCCTTTAAGAGTACTTCAAGGACACCAATTCATTTCACACATGAGAGGCTGCTCATCCTCCCAACAGCCAATTAAAGTGATGGGACTGTAGGACATAATGACTAAAGCAGTCCACACACACACACACACACACCGTACCTGCATTGAAGGAGCATTCTTTGGTTTTGCTGAAACAGAAAACAGAAAATTCAGTGAAATGTTTCTAATAAAGATTAGAGCATAACAGGGCTCTGGGTTTGGCTTTCATCCATAATGGGAACATAATGGAAGTACCAGTAAGTACATTTAACAATACACACAGAATATATCATCGTTTTTTTCAAAAGCTCCTGAGACTTTGTTCCACAACATCAGGATACTACATTATTTATGGTTGCAACCCCTCACCACATGTCACATTACCAGCAGACACTAAGGATGTCTGTGAGAGCTTCAGAGCACTGAGTCAGAAGAAACACAGACCATGCATCACAGAATGGAGAGTTTTTTTGGGGGCAATTGGGCAATTTTCAGGCTCTGTACTTTCAACAAACTCCTCCTACAGATTGAATCTGAGTCAGATATGCTCATAACCTTTTTACCTTCTTACTTTGAAGATCAAAAGTTATTAAAGGGGGCCTATTGTAATAATTTTAAGGTTCATGTTTGTATTTTATAAGGGGGGAGTGTGTGGGAGAGAAACTACAGTATATTTATAGGGAACACAGGATTTTAGCCTTTGCAGACCATTTACATGCACTAAAACCTTTAGAACACACTAGGGGAAAACCCCAAAAAGTATAATAGGGCCTCTTTAAATGATTTATGTTACTTGGAACGCTCCTGCCGCGGCATGATAAAACAGGGAGTGGTTGTAACTTGAACGTTTGGTTTCCAAACTGCTCCAAATGTATTGTGCTTGATAAAATCCCAACCTTGATTTGTACAGATCAACATTTTGTCATAGTGCAGCACATCACAGTCCAGGCGAGACATAATGTCCACTAGTGAGTCCAGGTTCGAACAGTTACGTTAATGCATTGCAGAGTAAATTGGCACCAGGCCAGTACTCCCCAGGCTCGTTGATGTGCTAGGACCTGCTTATAGATTTAATTTAGTCTCAAAAGTTGGGCACAGTCTTTGTTATTGGAAAAGATACAGAACTGAAAACACAGCTCTGTAACTTCCTTTCATGAAAAGACTACTAAGACAACTAATGTGACTGTGAAGACAGTTTGATAAAGAGAGTGTTTGATCGAGTCAGCAGATACAAAGCAAACAGAGAAGCCTTATTATTCATGTACCACGCATGGATGGTGACAGTGTTATCAGCTAAACACACAGTGAATGCTGCGCTCTGCCAAACTGTGAGACAGAGGAAGATCAAAGAGGACAGAGAGAGAATCCTGCTGTCCCCAAAGGTCATATAAAAAGGCTGAATGTACTTGTATAAAAACATTACAAAAGTGAGTCAGCCACATTGCCAAAATCCATATTTACAGCTGTCAATCAAAACCTGTAGCTGCATCTTCAGCTGTTCCTGAATCAGCCGTCTGTCAGCCAATCAGGACTGCCCGCTGAGCATTTCAGAGCACACTCAACCTCAACCTATCAGGATGCAGTCAACCAACCAGATCAGTTGTTGAAGCGCTGCCTCAGCTGACAGGTGGATATCTCCATGGCAACAGCAGTAAAAGTAAGGCTTGATAAGATAAGGGAAATTGAAGGCTTGTCTCTTGCTGCTCAGCAACAGGAGAGTCCGGGGCGATGGGTTTGACTATCTTGCGTGTGTGGTGGAAATGCAAAGAAAATAAGTGAAGAAGCTGACTTAAAATTGTATAATAAGTCAACTTAGCAAATGTTTATCAAACTCAAACAATGCAATTTGGGGAGTAACAAGGAATGTAAACTTAACCTTAGCTTGTTAAAAAAACACTGAACATGACACCTTAAAACAACACAATGGACTGTGTTTGTTGCATTTGTTCCTGAGAAAAGCCTCAGAGCACTGTCTCTGAGCCTGTCAGGTCATATGTGAAGTGTTTTCCTAGAATTGTTGCTCTTTTACCGTAAAGTAGGTCTGCAAAAATGTGTTTCCATAAAAAGGCACACAAGAGAAGAGAATAATTAATAGTCAGAGAAGATGAGGGCTCGCACTGTAGGTGTGTGTTTGAACACAAAGCATGTGGAGATCAGAAGACAGTCTCTGGGCAGCTGGAGGTGACCAGCCTGGGTGTCGGCTCTTTAAAGTCCCCATATAAAGGTTGTCTCTGTGTTACTGTGTGTGTGTGTGTGTGTGTGTGTGTGTGTGTGTGTGTGTGTGTGTGTGTGTGTGTGTGGTCTGCTAGGAAGATGAGGCATGGCACAGTCCTAGCCTGTAGAAGTCTTTAATGAATGCAGGGCATGCTGGGTAACTGGCAGCCGGACAGGGCAAATAGCTGTGGATCTTAAACCCTTACGGCTGTAGTCCCAGAGACAAGATTTCCAGGGAGAGGGAATGCACAAACAGACCTCTCATTACCACGCAGCGCTCAGTGTGTTGTCGGCGTGTTCCGCCTGGCTGCACACAAACAACTGGTTTGTGTTAGAACCAATGAGCAGTTATGGAGTGCTGTAGTGATGAAAGCTATTTTTGTAGGCCAAGAATGAAGTTAGCATCCCAAGGGCTCGTCAACAAAAAGCACTGGGATTTTTTAATTTGTATTTTGGAATATTGTAGAAAATAAGATCTGTATCAAAAACACGTTTTGGATGATTCTACGTTTGTTTAGTTTTTTCCATAAATGAACTTGTATTTTGTCTTCAGTTACATATGATTACAAGATATTCCTTATCATTGTATATTATTAGTAAAGTGCTTGATCAGAGTACTGCAGATGGATAATGGTTATTAAAGTAGTGCAGGCGCAGAGAAGATGGATGTTGTGGTCTGACAGACCTGAAGTGTGCGAGCGGTGAAACAGTCACATGGTCTTCCATTTCCTGCTCCATTATGACTGAAGTACTGCAGTGGTTAGGGTAATGGTCACAAACATATCCAAGCATCTTCCCTCAACAAGAAATACGCTAAGATATATAATCCCATACTACACTAGACTTCTCCACTCTCAAGTTACTGTGGCTTCAGATGTATGAGATAACAAGAGAAGGAAAGTGACAGATTTGAAAACAGGAAAAGGATTAATCCTTTTCAACATGATGCAGGTGTTTTTTTCAGAAAGAGTGCAAACCTTTATTTGTTCTAGTTGTTGAATTTTGTTTACTTACAAATGTTGTTTTAAGTCCATAATTATACAAATATGTTGTTTCCATTGTAAATTTAAAGTAACCTCATTATGGATCTATTTTTTCTGTCCGATTAAACAAAGTCATTAGAATAAGACTGCAAGGGGGACAACATATTGCTCGTATCTTTGTACAACATAAAAAAACTTAAATTTAAAAGGCATTTAAAGAAAAGCTAAACTGGTTCATGTGGCTATCCCTGGTGCTAGTCTTGCAAAATGTTTCTCTGCAGCATGTGGTCAATATGTTTGTTGCATGTTAACAGCAGGTTCAATCGATGCTATCAAGAGTTTCTGCAAGCTGAGCGGAATCAGTAACATCAGAGCCACATCAGCTGCTGTTTGTGGCAACAGTGCTGCAGGGGGTTGTATAAAAACAGTTTCAAGCTGCTCTACAAGTTTAGGAAATATATTACAATCTCTTTGAAGAACCTTGAAATTAAGGTTGTGCAAAAGAGCACCACTCAATGCAACACATGCAAATATTCTACATGTAATATTTCTTATGTTCTTATAAGCTTTGATCAGCTCTTTCCTGTCTGCTGCCAGAATCAATTCGATTCAACAGAACCATCACTGACAGAACTGCTGAGCACAGTGTGACCAGTCGAATGTCACTTCACATTAACTCATCCCACATTCTGCGTGTGTTTCATAACCTGACACACATGTGACATATTTCATTGAGTCCACCCTCATTAGACAAGAAAGAAGAGCCATTATGACAATTAACACTATGCTGAATTAATCTGTGACATTTACTTTAGAAACAGGCACCACATTAACATTTATTTATGACATCTATTAAACTCAATTTTCAGTTTTTAAGTTGAAGATATGTGGACCTGAGAGCTTTCTAAATGAATAGCAAGTTCCACAGTACATGATCTTCCATTTCCTGCTCCATTATGACTGAAGCACTGCAGTGGTTAGGTTAATGAACACAACCCATTAGCTTCAGCTTCACAATCAAACTATGACCACCCCTTAACAGCATTGTGTCTATTTATCCTTTTTGCCGTTTGATCCATGGTCCACTAACACAACCAGCTCTTGTGTCTATGGTATTCATGTTACTAAGCTGCAGCCCCTCCCCACAGCCAAACACATCTCTGCACACATACTGGATCAAACTGTTAGCGTGACAACAGAGTTTCATAAAGCAACACAACTTCCTTCAGGCTTTCGTGCAGCCACAGCCAATTGACTACAGATGTTTTTAGACTGAAAAACAACCAACAACTTAAACTGTTAATGCGTGAGAGCATTTTAGAAACCAAACCACGCTGTGTTTCATTGTGCAATCTGTAATCTATTTAAGTAGAAGTTACACAGTTAGTTAAAATCCACCCAGTAGAGTTTAAAAGTGGCTGTGCATTTTTCAAGACTAAAACTGAACACTTACTTCCAGAAAACATATACTTGTACTTATTTTAGTTCTATGAATAAGTAAGAACATACATATTTTCTTCTCCTCAGTATATCCTCTCTGCTCCTACTCTAAATCATTGATCCTCTGTTGTAAAGTCTTGATTTACCTTGTAGATCTCTTCATGTCTGCAGCTTCCCGTTACAGTAACAGTCAACAGAGGAGAGTCAGAGTGGTTCCTGTCCTGCTCAACAGCTACAGCAACACGCACTTCCTCCTTCTCTGAGCAAACTTTTTGCTCAGTCTGTCATCCAATCAGAACGCATTTCCTGACTGTGCAGACCCACCCCCTCTGCCTGGTGACCATCCCCCTTTAACCCAGAGCTGCTGGAAATCTGATCCATCAGCAGAAACACAGTGAGGGAGAAGATGAAAAGAAAAAATAGAAAAAAAAGAGTAAAGAAGAAAGCAAATGAGGAAAGGAGATATGGCGCAGATGAAAAGGAAAGTGTGGATGTTGATTAGAGAAAGAAAAGTAGAGGGAGGAGAAATACAACAAAATAAACAGGAAAAACGAAGTGGTCAAGAAAATGAAAAATAAAACGATGAAAGAGTCCTTATTATGCTCTTTGGGGTTTTTTCTCTCCTCTCCTGTGGTGTGTTCTATAGGTTAGTGTGCATGTGAATGGTCTGCAAAGGCTAAAATCCCTGTGTTCCCTCCAGAGGGAGTTTCTCTCTCACACCCGCCCCCTGCCTGAAACACCTCCATTGGACTCCTTTGTTTACTTCTGTTACAAAGTGACATCACTATGTTACACTCGTGCTTCTTTTGGTTAGCACTCCAACACATTGTACGTGATAGGCTAAGGGGCGGGACATCTCTAAGCAGTTGACCAATAACAACAGAGCCGGCCAGCTAACCAATCAGAGCAGACTGGGCTCTGGTTTCAGACAGAGGGTGAAAAGAGGTGCTGCAGCACAGGCAGTATGAGAAAAATAAAGAGCTTTTTGAACATTAAAGCATGGAGACATGTACCAGTAGAGACACTACATACAACCTAAAATGAGCAGAATAGAGCCCCTTTAAGAAGTGAGATAATGAAAAGCATTTGAACATTGGAAAAGGTGTATGTGACATGACCAAAGATAAACCCCCTCCGGGTCTGTTTAACAATGACAAGTGATCCATATGAGGGGCCGTACAGGCCGTAATTCATACTGGTCCTCTCACACACATACATTTTCCTTTTACATACATATATTTTCACTCTCATATTATCATATTTCAATGCACACATTCATACATTGTCACTCACATATTTATACATTTTTCACTCACACATTTATACATTTTGCTCTCGTGCACATTCATTCAATGTTTACATTTAATATTATAAATAATATGTGCATGTCTGAAGACAATATATGTATGCAAGAGAAGAATGTATGTGTGGGAGATAAAGTATAGTTGAAACGGAAGGA
The DNA here is from genome assembly GCF_000735185.1 of Notothenia coriiceps. Classification (NCBI taxonomy): domain Eukaryota; kingdom Metazoa; phylum Chordata; class Actinopteri; order Perciformes; family Nototheniidae; genus Notothenia; species Notothenia coriiceps. Next base: position 20,825 of record NW_011371070.1, on the reverse strand, counting down.
GTATAGTTGAAACGGAAGGCAGGTCATTATCGCGCTGTGATTGGTTCAGAAGGTCGAGCGGGGCGGGCTTATGTTCAGATCTTCTGATTCAAATCAACATGATGGAGGGAGATGAATCCATGTATCTTCGGACCATTTGTTTTTCTTTATTAAACAAGTAAACGGAAGAGCGTCTGAGAGGCATTTTTGCTTTTTACCTGGTCTAATGGTCATTGGAGCGAGGTGCGGGGCAAAACTCACGGGGTGTGAATTCAAAACAAAAAGCACTCGTTTGCTTGGAACTGTGATAAATAATCAAGGGGAAACGAGGTGAATTTAGCGATCACAACGAAAACGGCCAAGACACACACTGAGCCCAGAAAATGAATGTTATTAAGGGCTGTAAATATAATAAGCCTATGTCTAAAATGGACAACATTGTTAGGAGATGTAAACTATTGTGGTGACAGTTACGGGACATAATTCATGTCATATAGTGTGTGTTGCAACCCGGACCGGTTAGTGAGGGTACCGGGGCTTGGGGTTATTCCTGCTAGCTTATCATGCAGAGCAGTTGATGTACTTACCTCTTAGAGATTAATGAATAATAAAGTGTGGAAATCCATTCTGAATGCACCGCCTCTGACTCCCGTTCATCGGCTCTACAATGTACACATTTCAAATACAGACATTAAATTGACACCCATGATCAATACTCTTTTTCATTGTGAATGTTCCTCCAGTCTGAATATGCAAGTGTACAGTAGCTCACCTTTATCCTGAAATACAACAGTATAATCATCAAAATGATTATACATATTTGAATTTACAAAGAACAGTGTTGACATCTGTTACCTTGATGAACATAAAACTAAACTACACTCAGCAGCTAAAAATGATATGAGTTTGTCTTCTGTGTTACTGACAAGCACCTCACATTTTCAGCTTGATGTCTATTAGCTGTAGACCAGGGGTCTCAAACTCAAGGCCCGGGGGCCAAATCCGGTCTGCGACTTCATTTTATGTGGCCCCGCAAGAGCTTGCAAAAAATATAATAAGTTTATTATACGGTTACATGCCACTTTACAGAAGCAGGTTGCCCATAAACTACATGTCCCACAATGCATCTTGTTTTGTGACATGAAGAGACTTGCAATTATTTGGCTTAAATACAATTTCCAATATACTGATTATTAACTGATTATCTCTCATTAGGTTAGCAGTCTGTGGGGTGTCTCCCTTGTGTTGTAAAGTAATCGTGTTTTCCGAGGGGGGGGGGTTAGCCACTGGTAATCCAATGATCTTTTGCTACTGGGTTTCATAATCAATTTCTTGCCAGTCCATTACACCAGTGATGTGTAGGAAGTGAGCGGAAGCCTGTGTCAGTCTGGGATGAGTGAAAACATTACAGGGATTTCCATAAAAACAGCGTCCTTACTCCCTGATGTCATTTAAGCTGTTAATTGAATTTGATGGCGCATCTGCTGCCTTATGAAAGGACATAAGACCTTTTGCCTGGTGCCCTCATACTGTGCCCCGCTCGCTTTTTATCCTCTCTTTATATCTAGCACTTTGTCAGGATATGGAAACAAATGATATGATGGATAACGGAGCAGACACTCACTCAGAGCAATGTGACCCAGGTATAAACGGTGGGTCATTTGCAGATGGTTACAGAATAAATGTAAAACACTCCCTGGCAGCTTTATTAGAAGCTCGGCTGACAGTGACAGCGAACAGCTGGTGGCATTTTCAGATTTTCAGTCATCATTCACTCATTTACTTTTCATTACATCGGGCCAGAAGGGCACTAGGATATCCGCTTTCATAAGAGAACATTTTGTATTGCAACCCCTTTTCAGATTCAAACCAAAATGTTCCAGGCTGTTTTTTTGGAAAGATTTATATTATATATCTATTGACAAACAAACAAAGAAAAAAACGATTGAACAAAAAAAAAAAAATCCTCTGCTAAGGTCATTAATATGTAGAGGACTAAATAGACAATTTTGGATTGTGATTGGATTGATATAATCAGATCGTTCCTCTTATTTAGCCGTCACAATTAACCTTTTTAATTCCCGTAAGCATAATTTCATCACGGTAGAAAAAAGAAATGGTTAGAGACTCAGTCTTTGTGTACAATACATTAATTGTAAAATGCATTGTGGGATAATTTAAGTACAATATACATAATATAATAAAACTCATATTATGTTAGACTTTCTTAACAACCCAATCCGCTGAACAATGGTTTGGGCTAATTCATAATAAGATGATTAAATGCTTCTCTTGAAGTAAACACTTACTATCCGTAAGGTTTCTTGACAGCGATAATTTTGTGTGTAATTCATGAGAACTACCTCAAAGAGTTAGAATCTCTTTGTGATCCCACTTCTTACAACAAAAGGAAAGGAAGTTTTAACAAAAGTTGCTAAAATACAAATTGTAAAGTGCAAACTGAAATGGTCGGACAACAACAATACAGGTACCTTTTCGTCTTATTTCATTCCATAAAAAGCCATTATTTGCACAGTTTGGCACGTTTTCACCAGTTTTCACATGATACTGGCAGGCATGACAATGAGGAACAGTGTTTCAGAAGTGTCCGATGATGGATAATATGACGTATGTCGACATCAAATAACTAGGTGACTTCAACTTGCAGTGTAGCAATACTAAGAGAAGACTCAGCCTCTGAAAAACCATGTGAGATGAGGGATAGCAGCATGTCAGAGTGTGTGGAGGGAGCCATGTGAGGCAGGGCATAGGCAGGGGCACAGGGGAAAAGACCAAGATAGAAAAGGGGGTGAATGAGACCGAGATAGAGAGCAGAGAGCGATGCAGAGAGACGTGGGCGCTTTGCCGTGGTTCAGCGAGTATTGATCTGGTGTCAGGTGCTAGAAGATGGATTGTGAACCCTCCTTGTGTCTTCTCCTCCTCCACCTTCCCCCACATCTATCCCTCCTACCCTTTCTTCATCCAGCCATTCCTCTCAGAGCTCTTTACCCAGCCCTGTCTGTCAGGAGAGCTTGAGGAGGGACAGATTTGAATTCCTCTCCTCCTTTGTCTCCTCCGTTCCCTTCCCAAGTCCCTGAACGTCTCTCCATCTCTGTCCATCTCTCCAGCTGGCTTCACCCTGAGCTCGTCTCCATCATTTACATTTGTGTGTCACGTTTTTCCATGGCAAATGTACAAACGCACAGTCATTGAAATGAATGAAGACAAAAAAATGTTCCCTTGTTTGTGTTGGCTTGTGAAACAAAAAATGTCACTCCTTGGTTGCCATGGTAACCTCCATCTTCTAGAGTTAGAAAGTGCATGTTTCCATTTTTTTTACAAATAAACATCGCCTCATATTGCACAAATTCCCATCTTCCTCTCTGTGCTTTATTCACTCTTTTTTCGTTTTCAGAGTCTCTCATTCTTTATTCTTTACTACTTATGCTTTACGCAAACATAATCCCCGGTCTTCTTCCTGTTGCCTTTTTCTCTGGACACGAAGCAGCACACATGACCCTGGTGGTGCGACCTGGGCTTGCCCCAATTATCGACCGGCCGCTGGACTGGTAATCTCCTCCGAGGATGCTGACTGGCTCATGTTTTCAATGTACTTTGGAGCAGGAGATACACAGTCTAATCCATATCCTTGTTTTTGGTTCAGAAAAAAGATACCACACTATTCATCAGTCCCAAACCACTTCAATGTGTGCAGGAATTCAAAACTATACGAACCTGCCATACCATTTAGATTTGCTAACCTGAAATTGGATATAGCTGTTAGTGGGAGGGGTTTAGTGAAGGATCGATGTACACACACTTTATATAAAACATTATCCAGCTGTCATTAGCACTTTTACTTTCGTATGTGTGCTTGCTACTAATCCTGGTGGAGTGCTGATATAAACAATTATATTGGAACCTTCAAGAGATCTTCAAAGTCAAAGCGACAAAGAAAGGAAGGGGGATGTGGAGATGAGGCAGAGAACACACACATATGAATGCATGTATACACACACTAACAGGTAATCAGCAGGTGTTGTGTCCTGCGGAGGAGGCCGGCTCGACTTCAGATGACATGGGGGGGAGGTTGATGAGGAAGACTAATAAAGGGAAGGGAAAATGCAAATGTTGCAGACAGCTCGACATGGCTGCATGTAGAAGAGGACAAACAGGAGGGATGAGAGGAGAGGAAAAGGTGGAAGAGTGAAGAGAGCTTTCTGTGGATTCAATGTCTTGAAAGTTGCATTTGCGTGTGTGTGTGTGTGCCTGTCATAATCTGTTACAAAGCGATTGATTGACATTTAATCAGTAATTCCTCAATTTGTGTGTTTGTGTGTTCATTCCAGTAATAAGAGTCATTTTATGGACTTAGGACACACGATGATGTAATCACATGGGTGCCCTTCACATTCATTTACTCAGCCCAGTTGGATGTAACGCATGTGTGTCCTTGAAGCAGCTCATTCATCCCCTTGTTGTTTAACCTGTTGCTAGGGTCTTTGTCTCTCACCATTACGTCATTTACTGTGTCGTAGTCACTTGTGTTAATTATCTGATTGCAGATGTTATAAATCTGCTTTAAGGTTGGTGATGCAAAGATGATGGCTTAGATCAGTAAAGGTCAAAGCAAAAGTCCCATGTTTGTAAACTGTATAATTTAAAAACTGCAAAATGCATCGTAACATAAAGGAGGTCTACGTTTTCAGCGTAAGAACGAGTATACATTTTAATAAAGTGCTAATTTGGTTAATACATACTATCAGTAGCTCCACATGGGACACTCTACCTATTAAACAACTACAGTTCAAATTCATTAATCATCATCGAAATGTGCTTTTCACTTGAAAACTGAATCCTAACAATTAAAATGTTAATGTTTTTTACAAGCAATAGATCAAATAATTGTATGCAGAAGGAGTTGCTTGTATGGATGATCCCAGAGGGAATTATCATACCTTGTGGGAGGCATTTTAGCACCTTCAGCCCATTGTTTTGGTTTATGGATTGTTTTAGTGTTTGATTCCCCTCACTGATTTCATCAACACTTTTATCACAGCAGCAGGCGGCTGTTTTTAGTATTAACTAAAGCTCTTGTGAAACCTCCAACACACTTTCAACGCAGCATCAAACCACAGGCAGATACATTGAATGACAAGCTAATGAATATGGTAAAGCATTTTGCAGAAACAAATATTTTTCTCAGTAGTTGGTGGACCAAATAATAATTAATTTGTCAGGGGGCATTACGCTACATGACTGCTTATGTTGCTCTATGTCAGCTGAATGTAGCAACTGCTTGTACATTTATAAGATTGAGTGTTATGTGTTCAGCTTACAAGTAGCCAAGGAGAAAATCTATTATTTGTGTTAGTATTTGCACATAGCCCTAAACAACATGTTAGTAGCCTAGTGACCTTTCATGGACTTGCTAAACATTTTCGGGGTCAAATTTTGTAACGCCACCAGTGCGATTAAGAATCTAAATCAGATTAGATGATGAGCATGTACTTATGTGTCCATAAACATGCGTCAACATGTTTGCTGATACCAGACAAGACGTCAAGAAATCAATGCGTTCACTGCAAAAATCTGTTGTAATGTTAGTGTTTTGTATTTGCGTGCAATAAAGGCATGTTTGTTTGTCAATGCACATGTTTGCTGTCTTTGTGTACGTAAACACTGAAGCCGTGCGTATGTATGCACACACAGTTGGTTGTGTTTGTGCCTACGTAAGTGTTTGTGTGCATGTTTGCATGAAAGGATCAACAGTGTTTGGACAGAAAGGATAAACTGTGTTTAAGCTCTCTGGGGTTAACATGATGAGTCTAAAAACAGGAACTCATTCATGTAACATGCAGTGAACACACATGGGGGATTTATTTTTAAGCAAAAGTACCAAAAAATGGCAAATTGACAGAGTCATATACTGGTTTAGCACATGGTGTCACATCTTTCATACTGCGTCTGCATGTGTCACATGTTATGCAATAGTGTTAAAATGACAGCATCTCACCTCAATATATGTGCATTTATGTGTTTTTGCTTTTGTAACCAGTCTGTCAGGTGTGTGAAAACTGGACCAGTATTCCAGGTTCTTAAAGGAAGGGTAATAAATGAAGTCAAACAACAGAGTGAATGAAGTGAATACTGAGATTTTATAAAGGAAAAAATATATATATTGGCACAGGAATAAACAACATTCTTCTAAATAAAGTGCTTGACACTTGGGTGCACCCCAAATAAAATTAAAATAAACCCCCAAAAGAAAATAGTTCTTTGATCAGTTCCTGTAAGGTCCTCTCAAAATCCTACCACTGGTAGTGGAAAGATGAGGTTGTCATTGGTAGCTCGCCATCCCCCTCGTCAGGGAGAAAATCCAGAGACCACAATCCAGAATCCATGAAATCCAGAATCCATAATCCAAGGGTATCATAAAAAACCCAGCCTTTGTAATATAACACAGCTTAAAACATTGCAAATGTATCTTCAACACATTTGCATCAAATATCATAACTGTGCAGTGCTAAATTATCAATGCAAATATACAACACATTTAGATACCATATTAGCTAAAATTAAACTGAACTCTCAAAAGAGCTAGGTGGCTAACACACCACGAGGCCCGCAGCATGCAGGCAGCAACTAGCATGTAGCGTGTTGCTTCACTCACCGAGGAAAATAAAACAATGAAAACTCCCGCTTTCCAAAGCAGCTCCAACCTCCAGCAACAGCCTCAGAGATTGGTCCACCGCCGCCCCGGTAACTCTCAATTTGCGCTGTTTTTTGCATATGATGATCAAAAGTGTCTCCGTTCTTCCAGCGTGACGCTGCTCCCTCACACACACGTCTTCAACGTGCACTCAGTAACCTGAGTGAGGAGGCGGGACTTGGCGGATTTGAAGTCCAACTTCTTCTTCTTCTTCTCTTTTTTAATGGCGGGTCGCAAACAGCTTTTGGTTGCATACCGCCACCTACTGTACACGAGTGTGTATCATCATGTCAATCCTCTAATAAATCAGCATATCAAAAAGAAAACCATAAACCATAAAATAAAATAAAATAAATAAAACAAAACAAAAAACAAATCATCCATGTTCTACTGTTAAATTCTTTTCCCTATCCCAGTTTCCCTCAAAAAGGTGAACAGTGCTTTTCTGATAGCTCTTACTCCTTCTCCTTCTGTTCCCAGAATACCCGCTACATTCCACTCCCTCTCTGCCTCTAAAACTGTATCCCTTAATTTCCCTCTTTCAACTCTATAGGTGACACAATGTAATAAAATATGTTCCACATTTTCCCTAACTCCACAGTTCCCACACTTGTCACTGTCACTTTTCCCCATGACATACAGCGTACCATTTAATGCAGTGTGATTTAGTCTGAGCCTAGCTATCATTACTTCCTCCCTTCTGTTTCTTTCTTTATAAATATTAATTGTAATTGTCTTTTGCACTTGATGGTATTCTTTGCCTTTCTGGTCTTTCTCCCACCTTTTCTGCCAGATCTCCATCCCTTTCTTCTTAATAACTGCTTTTCCTTCTCCTTTTCCAAGTTGAACTGGTAATGTGATTTCCTTTTGTAGTGCACTTTTTGCTAATCTATCAGCACACTCGTTCCCTTTCACCCCCTCATGCGCAGGCACCCAGCAGAACTGCAGATCTATGCCGCTTCTGTGAAGTCTTAACAGGCTGTG
>NW_011371070.1:5093-10255 GCF_000735185.1 Notothenia coriiceps | reverse complement strand
CTTGCCTTGCCTAATAAAGATTTCATGTGACACATAAAATGGATTTGTTGATGGGAATTAATGTGAATAAATTAACTCTAGGTTAACGGTACTCTTGCTATCACTACTCACCTATAAACCTTGTCCCTCATGCTAGCCCTGACAACACCGGTAAGCACACCTTCATCTAGGCTGCACTGTAACGTGTCCTGACTTGTAGTGGTTCTCTCCTATCTACACTCTTCTTGTCATCTTTGTAAAACGATATCAGACTGGTAATTGACACAGCCATGACTTCTAGTTAAATTCAGTGTGGCTAAAATGAAAAGCTTTGTTAAAATATGCAAGCGCGCGAAAGTCAAAGTCAGCTTTATTGTCAAAAATTCTACATGTGTTATACATCCAGAAATATCGAAATATCGTTTCCCACAGTGTGACATGTATACATAAAACAAAACAAAAAGGGCCTAGACAAACGTGGTATACATTAAACAAAACAAAAAGGGCCTAGATAACCGGGGTATACAGTTTAAAATGTTAATATATTTAAAGTGTTCAAAGTGCAGTTTCAGTGCAAGTCAGTTGAAACGATCTTAAGTTGGCGTGACGTTGAAGTCGCGCGACCCTGCTGCTGTACTGGCTTGTAGTTCGTTTATAGCATAACGTTAGCATTTCACTTTTGGCGACTAGATTTATGATTCAAAAATTATAAAAGTAGGGTTGACATGTGGAGATTATCCGGCTGAACAAAACGNTATAGCATAACGTTAGCATTTTGCTTCTGGCGACTAGATTTATGATTCAAAAATTATAAAAGGAGGGTTGACATGTGGAGATTATCCGACTGAACAAAAAGTGATCCCCCTCTTAAATGTGTGTCAACCACAGAACTTATTTCGAGCTATTTTCCAAAATTCTATGGAGAAATTGCATTGGTTTTTCAAGAAGGAACCGGAAGAAATTTACTTCCGGGTTTTATGGCGCGTCACTGCGGTTCTCTATAAGCTTTGTTAACCTTGTAACCTTGGTTTAACCAGTGGGTTACATTTTACATTTGCATGAATAACGATAAAGAGAACGTTCTTGTTGTGCTGCAAATAAAACAAGCACGTTTTAAATAGAAAATGACTTTTTTATCAGCAGAAAGAGTCCCCACAGTGATCAATCTGCTGAAGGCAATTTTGTAAAAGAAAGCCAAATGCTCTGCTATCTGTGAGGCTGCATTTGTCTCTGTTATACATAATCTTCCTCATCCATCTTCCTGACGTTAAGACAGGAAATTAATTATGAGGCCCACTTCCTGTTTAATGAATTTGCAGATACACGCAAACACAGGCATGCATTATAGGCGAGGGAGCACGTGGACTCATGGAGTTCGGCACATTAATGCACGGTACTGCACCTAGATGCAGAGCTGCATGGTGATGATGCGTTCATGTGCACCTGGAGAGCATGACGTAGACGGGTTTATCGAGGGACAAGAGAGTAGGAGAAGAAGCGATGGTACGGTGGCCGAAAGGTGCAAACGCATTACAACGGCCCAAAACACTTACACTAAAAGAACTGTGCAGCAGTTTCAGAAACGATTAAAATACAATACACTAATTTGCTAAAACACATGCAAATGAAGCAATCTTCACCAACTTGACGAAACATGCATTACTAAAAGAAAACGCAAAATGCTGCAAGTGGCTCAAACCACAACAGAAACGGGGACAGTTAAAAGTCACGCACACAGCTTGTTGATGTTCGGGGTTTATAAAGTTGAACAACTGTGCCTGTTGGCAGAGATAGCCTTTTTAATAATTGAAAGTCTTTTGTCCGTGTATTTGAAATGACTAGGTTAGCTATGTTAGTTAGCTAGCGTTAACCAGCTGATCTGCGACAACATCAGAGGAAATCATCCAATCTCATTGTTAAAAAAAGCCATTAAAACTTACATTTTAGGTAACTTTCCAGTGACAGTTGGTCAACTATTTAGTGTTTCCTGGTTCCCGTTGTGTTTTGAGCTTGTTGAAGGGTTTCTATTTGCAGGGTTTTGTACTTGCAACGTTGTGTATGGTTTGTCAAGTTGGTAAATGTTTTCCAAATGCTGCACACATGTTGTCAAAATGGTGAAGATGTTTTCTTTATTTGCATGTGTTTTTATATCTGCATAGTTTTTTTTCAGGAGGAAATCATCCAATCTTATTGTTAAAAAAAGCCAATAAAACTTACATTTTAGGTAACTTTCCAGTGACAGTTGGCCAACTATTTAGTGTCCCCTGGTTCCCGTTGTGTTTTGAGTTTGTTGCAGTGCTTTGTATTTGCAACGTTGTGAATGTTGAATGTTTTCCAAATGCTGCGCACGTGTTGTCAAGATGGTGAAGATATTTCCTTATTGGCATGCGTTTTGACACATTTTTGTTTTTATATCTGCATCGTTTTTTTTTCAGCACGTTTCTCTTGGAAATATTTTGGGCTGTTGAAACACGTTTGCACCAGTCGGCCACCATGAGACAGAAAGTGTTACATAATGACACATCAAACTATGAATAATGTATTGTCTGTGTTTACTGTTGTGTATGAATAAGGCACTGAGTGTCTTTGTACGTTTGTGGGTGGATAAGGGTGCCCCTGAGTGGTGTCCCCATGAGTTGGTGGATGTTTAAGTGTGTGTGTGTTCGTGTGTAACAGAGATCAAACAAACCCAGACAGACAGTAGTGGGTGAGGCAAGGTTCTCAGGATTTGCTTTGAACCGGCAAAGTACGGGAGAGCAAGCAAGAAAAAGATAGATGGATGAGAGAGAAAATACGAGGGGTAAATCAAAGAGCCAGCCTTCACTTGGCCATGTTTCATCTTCTCTCCCTGTGACATTTCTCCTCACTTCATTTCAGGGTCACACGCCATGCAATCCCAGGGATTTATTTTTGTAAATTATTGATTTTTTTGTAATTAGAGCTGCGCCATAATCATTTTGAGACTGTGTTTTATCTCCTAAAGAGGACAACACTGCAAATACCATGCCTTCCGGGAACATAAGCCTTTAATAACCATAATCCAAATATCAAATAATAAAACTGAACTGAGGCGAACTTCTGTCTTTGCTGTTACAAATAAAGGATGTATTACCAACAACATGTTCAATAAAGCAGCTATTTCTACCTGGGCTAACTGAACTATACAACTGGAACTGGGTCAAACATTCACTGACTGTGGCCATCGACAGAATCAATCATGCTGTGAATTCACTCATGTTGGGTCTTTTGTCAGATGGGTGCCTCTGCCTGCACAACTCAATGAATGAAAGCCTGGACCAAAAAAAGTATGATTCTGAAATTACGATCATAACACAAAGTCAAGTCAAGGTCTTTCAAATGTCTTGTCTTGTCAAATGTCAAAGTTGCAAAATAAGCTACGACACAACTGGCAACAATTATATTCAATCAATGTTTACAATCACTGTTTATTTAAAGTGGACCTATCATGCTATATTTGAATAATATAGTATAGGACCATACCTATATAAAGCATATTTATACTTTTTATTTTTCAAAATACCAAACAGATCATGCATTTTAGCCATTCCTCATTTCGCTCAATTTAACACTGTCTTTGCATGGGCTGATTCTGTGAGAACAGCACCATCTACAGGCCTGGCATATGTACTACAGCGTCTCCAGCGCTTTCGAACGGCAATGTCCGTGGCTGTCTCCTCCTGATTGGTGGAGTTGGCCCAATAGCCGTAGCGCCACTTCTGTGACGTCATAGAAGTGTTCAAATCTGGATCAGTCTGTATCAGATCCGTTGCAGCCCCTTTTTAAGAGATTTGGGTATGGAGGAAAATAGAGGGGGTTGTGTTTTCTGACACTTGATGAGTTCCCTGGAACACCGGGGACACATATTCATGTATAAAAGACGTACAAAAGTGCATTTTGCATGATAGGTCACCTTTAAATAGCCCAATATCACAAATGTTACATTTGTCTCAGTGGGCTTCACAAATTGTACAGAATATCAGTATAACAATACCACACCCTATGTCCTTAGACCCTCACATTGTACAAGGAAACACTTCCAGAGAAACCCCACAGTTTAAAGGGGAACATGGGAGAAACCTCAGGGAGAGCAACAGAGGAGGGATCCCTCTCCCAGGACGGACAGACGTGCAATAGATGTCGTGTTTACATTGAAAAGATAATACATTTACAACATAGGTAGTCCAAATATTGAGTTAGAAAACGTAGGTACTAGACCTTCAACAGATAAGATAAGAGTGTTTTTGCTAGCTTTTATCCACTCGTCCCTCTCTATGCACATGTCTTATAAAATAGATTTGCAAAGTTTTCTCTTTGATCCTTTTGTTCATTGTCCTGGAAATTATTTTTATTTTGTCCTCGGTACACATTGTTGAAGAACTTCTACAATGTGTTAAATCAGATTCGACTCATGACCTTGCAAAATAGTAATGATGTTTTATTTCACTAAACCTGTAAAGGTTTGGGACGATTGGTACAACACAAACAGAGTTGACATAATTAATCTACAAACTTTAAACAATAGGACTGTTGGAGAAAATACAAGGTGTCTCACTACTATGGGTTTCTGATGGGCATGATACTGTGTGTGACTTTGCACTGTGAGACCTTGCAGCTGCCTCTTCGTGGATAGGAGACGGCAGGGCATAATTCATGTTGTTGACACCATCGAGAGCACACACACTTTGTCTCCTCTCCTCTTTGAGGGGCAAAGAGCAACATTGCTTTTCCAGAGATGTCCCGACACCTGATGGCGCCCAAACCGATTCACGACACTGTTTGGTACCTCCTGTCTTTATACTATATAAGCTTGATGTTACTTCCTGCTCCCTTGAGCAGCATACCTCATGTGTGTGAGTTGAACCAGCGCCGTATAGACTGAGAGTTACGTCATCTCCGTTCACTCCAATGGACCACTTTTTTACAGCAATGGCGGATCGTGGAGCCTCTCAATCGTTCCCCGGAAGTTAGCGCCAAGGCTAGCAGAGCTGTAGAGTTGCAGCATAATAGACCGTTCGTGACGGACTTTTAAAGGTAAGAAGAAGTTTAAAGATTTATATTGCGGATATTATCAGTACATCTGATTCAAATTAACATGTGTATTAAAGGATGTCGGTGGATTATCCCTAAATTAGTAGATTTAGGGAACGTTTACAGATAACAGA
>NW_011371070.1:0-4845 GCF_000735185.1 Notothenia coriiceps | reverse complement strand
ATTGCAGATGGGGGCGTTTTTCACGGGGCATGGGCGCAGAAACGACAAACTGCATGATATGCTATTCAATGTTTATTGAATTCCATGTATTTGCAATGGATGTTCCTAAAACAACACATTTAACATCATCATCATGCTGCTGCTGCTGCTGCTAGTCCTTTGATAGTGAAACTACCATGAATTTAAGAAAATGGTAGAAATTAATCTAATCTGAATTTTGAAGCATTCCTTTAGAGAAGAGTTTTAAAGAATTCAAAGCTATAAACAGCAACAGGCTCTTTACCAGCACTACATGTAACAGTGTTCACACTAATCTTATTCTTAATATTAGAAAATTCAATTTTATTTAAAAAAAAAATGTTACGTAAATACATACACATATCGATTTGTTTTATAAATATTGCAAATCAAAACCTTTATTCACTAATAATTACCAAAAATCGTAGTTCCATCTCCTGTTATCAATGCATTCACATTGCCTGCCATGAACTTCCGGGGAACGATCCTCGTTTGCATGAACCACGTGACGATAACCGTTTTTGGACTTCCGCTGTCGTAACTCTTCTATCTATACGGCGCTGAGTTGAACCATATCCTTTGTATGTGACTTAACTCTGCTCCTTCTTGCAGTAATAAATTAGTACCTGAGTACAGATATAGGAGAACAAGAACTTGTTCAAGACAGAAGGAGAAGGAAAGAAACACAGGAACTTGTTCAAGACACTGTGCCTGACACCCAGACACCGGTAAGGTTAAACTAGGTCTAACAAGGGACATGAACTGAATACACGTCATCATCATGGAACAACTGCATTTGGTTTTACCATATTAGGTAACATAAGAATTTACCATTACAATTCTCAACCCGGTGTCGAGTGATATTTTCCTAACAAGGACAGCATAGTGTCCGATATAGATATATTTTTCAGTATCTGAGAATTGTAATTTCTATTTTATGTATAATTGATGAATAATTAAAGTACAGCATGTCATTCTTACATATTGCTTCATTAAATCTTGAAGTGCCCCTCAAGCAGCATTTGACAGCGGCTACAATTGTTCACTTGATCTCGTGTTTCCTCTTTCATTTAGGAACATTACACAACATTAAATATTAATGCCCCAGTTTTGGCTTGTGTACATTTGGCGGCAGGACAACCATGTTGTACAAATCACCAATTTCCCTTTGAACTATGGGCGAGGCCCTCAGGAAGGTCTCACAGAAAGAGTGCATATTTGTAACAGAAAAGTGCAATTTAGCTTTTACTTACTAAGAGATGATTGTGGTGTATTTCTACTTTCTTGTGCTTCATGTGATGCCATCAGCTGTATATATTTCACTAAAAACAATGTAAGGAAAGCTTTTAATCGGAAAAAGAGGAGGAAGTGTGGACCTTTCAATAACAGCAAACAGCAGCAACAATAACATATGATTGAAATAAAGGCCTGCTACTTTTAGTCGTCTTAAATAAATAAAAGCATGAAGTTGATATAAATAAAATACACCAACACTTTTAGTATTCTATAGTTGTATACGATATTGAGCTTAATTTATAGCAAAATGGCAAAAATGTTGAATATTTAGTCAAACACTTCATCAAATAAGCTTCACAGTCAGCAAAAAAAAAATATTTAAATATATTCAGTGTAATCATTATGAGTGTAATTACGTGTGATGCCAATCAAATGCTCACACATATGCATGGACACATAGAGACTGCCAACACATACACACATAGAAATGAAGGAGCACATACGGTATATGTTCCCCCATCCTAAACAGACGCACTTAAACACACACAACAGAGATAATACTGCTGTGTGTCACAGTAATCACAGGAGGATGATTTGGACTACACAATGAAACAGACGAGGAACCGAAATGAAAGAGGCTCACTGAGATCAAAGTGAGAAAGCAGGAGTGTGTCTTGGCATGAGCAATTTCCTCACAAAGGCACATTTTTATCTCTTTCTCGTCTCGTTTCAGCAGGTGCACAAAAGCTCTGCGTTTTTTCTTTCTCCCTTTCCTTGTTCTATAATTTCCTTTTACTGCTGACCTGCTTTGTTTCCATACTCTCAGATGCTTGGGCGGTGGAGAAAGGGGTAAAAAATAGACATCTCTTGAGTTTTTTTCTACATTTTCTTTTTCTCTTGCTCAACTGTGATAAAAACACATCGTACACTCTGTGCTGTCATCATTCAGCCTTTAGGCTCACTCAAGGCCACTTTTTAAGGTCTCACAGTATGAGGTGTCTTTATAGAGACTGTAATTATGAATGAGTGCTAGCTGCTGAAAATGGGGACAAAGGAAATAATAAAACACACACATAATGGCAACAGTGTGACCTTAACTTGCCCCTACAATGGAGAATTGCAGATGGGGGCGTTTTTCACGGGGCATGGGCGCAGAAACCAATCACACACACACACACACACACACACACACACACATACACACACACACACACACTGGGTTCTCAGCAGGAGAGCGAGTGGTCAAACACATCCAGCTGAGGGCGTCTCCCCACCACCATATGTCACCCTAACCCCCAATCCCCCAACCAAACCATAATTTTTTATTTCCCAAACCATCCCGCAGCACTTTTGTTGTGTGCGTCATAAATCTATTCACTGGTGTGCTGACATCATCTCCGTGCAACCCGACTCTGTAACCCGAGCGTCCGACTGTCTGCGACACCGACACCCAAAACTGGAGTCGACCTATGACTCAACTTCCCATTTACTCATCTCCAGCAGGCAAGCAGCAATGTGAGTCAATTATGTCTGACTCCTCTCAAATTAAGCAGAAGTGAAAAGGTTAAAGGGTTAATAAATAAGCATGAGTAATAATTAAATATGAAATCCAAATGCCATTTGAAAAGTGGCTGGGAATTTTTATGTTGAATGCTCTATTACTGCATGGCCAGGAATCAATGTCTTAAATTAAATAGGTTTGCTGTAAATAATAAAAGCATCAACACAATTATCAATTGTTAAGTGATGTTTAACACCTCTACAGTACATTTCTGTCAGTTGTATGCAGCCAACAACTTCGAATTTCAGATTATTTGGTTAATTAAACATAAATTGCCATAATTCCACTCAACCAGCTCACATCCTGTAAAGGGCACAAGGTGTTTATCTTAAATACCAACAAATCTACCACCTGATTATGGCAGCAGAGGTTTTAAATGGGAAATATTCTGCAGATTCTGAGGTTCATGTTAATATTAAGTGCCTCCACTTTGATTCATTATGTCTCCATGCTTTAATGTTCAAAAAGGTATCTATTTTCCTCATACTGCATGTTTTTTCTAACCCTCTGTCTGAAACCAGAGCCGGGTCTACTCTGATTGGTTAGCTGGCCGGCTCTGTTTTGATTGGTCAACCATTTAAAATATGTGGTCATTTGGATAATTAAAACCCAAATTGCTTTACTTCCACACACCCAGTTAGCATATCCTGTAAAGCTCACAAGGCTCCACACTTAAATACTGCCAAATAATGTATAATTTCTGAACTTGGCACTGTCCAGTATGACATTAAAGGAGAAATCTCTAAACAATGTCAACAAAGTCATGTCTTGTTCAAGCAAATGCTTTGGGAGATATTTATTCATTTAATTGTATTCCCAAAATTAAAGAACTTTTGTATCTATCTATATACTGTATATCTTCTTTGCTGAGGGCTCACAGCGAATAACTTTCAAAGGCTTTGTTACATCTTATTACATCATGTTTTCTACTAACCATAGAGAGGCTGGAGAGTTCAAACACGGGCATATTGAAATTTTGTTTTCTTTTTGTTTAAAAACTGACCAGATCAAATTGGTATATCCCCTGTGACACTCAAACAAGCTGATCACACTGCAAACACTCAAAATCTTACCAAGTATATTGGTCTAATTTCTAGTCAGAATACGTCTTTACACTTGCTATAAGACATAATAACGTTAGTAGTAACAATGCAGTGAGATATGATGTCTTGTTTTTAAACATTGCATCTTCAGTGTCTTGTTAAGTCAAAGACTCTTGAAAATATCTTATTTTGAGTTGTATCTCAGGTGAAACAAGTTTTTTTTGACATGTCACAAGACTTGCTGTGGCACTTATGTTTCCCTTGTCTATATCTGAATGTTTTAATTGGATACCTCCACCTAGCACTTTAAGAGACAATGAATAATGGAACTGGATGAAAAAAAGTTCAGCGGGTTCATTTGGTTGACGGTTGGTGCAGTGTGGCCTTCGTGGGGCTGAAGTGAGTATTTCGAAGTGGAGAGCAGAGACGGACTTGAGTGCCGTACTTGCTTTCTTCTCTCTTTTGTCCATATTTCATTTCAGTATCACTATGGAAACTGAGAGGACATAATCAGCGAGAATCATTCTAAGTGGTGCCTGAACAAAAAGATAGTAATGAAAGTAAGAGCTTGGAAAAACACTGTTGATTCGAGATGGAGAATGTAAAAAAAAAAACGCAGGCAGTGATTTTGTATTGTTCATTGTGAAAGATTGGATAAATTAAGTATTGAATTTAAGGGCAATTTAAGTCCTTGATAATTTGAGAGTTATTATCCTTGAGACAATAAATAAGAGGCAATCAGTCATCCCTAATGAGAGTGTGAATGGGAGCACTTTAATTAATAAACGCTAAAGAAGCTTTTCAAAGGCTTAAATGTGTTTTCATTGGCTGGGGTGATTTCAACAGAGCCAGTGTCGCTTTGTGTACAGCTTTCACAGCGCACTGTGCATTGTGAATAGAAAACCTGTCAGCAAGACGCCTCACTCACACACACACACACACACACACACACACACACACACACACACACACACACACACACACACA
>NW_011371069.1:32581-40620 GCF_000735185.1 Notothenia coriiceps | reverse complement strand
TAGCAGGCTGCAGGGTTCATGTACTAACGGTAATTAGAAGTAGGTGGGGGTGTGCATGGCATAAAGGCTCTACCAGATAATGAATGGTGAATTCAGACAGATTGACATTTAAATGGTGTGAGGTTTAAATGTGCTGCCGCCTCACTGTACGGAGACAATGGGCGTCACGCAGGGAGGCCATCCTGGAATTACAATTTTGGGGACTAACTCTATACAGCACAGAGTTTAAGGCGAATCAGAGGAAGCCCTCACAGTCAAATAACTGGCCTTGCTACTGTTGACTCTTGAGAGCACAAGGCGGGACGACAACACATTAGAGGTGACTGACACTGTTCAATCATCAGAAAAGTCTCAGGCTCCTTCATCAATGCAACAAACACTATTATTAAGACATTAGAAATAAAAAGGAAATAAATAAAGACTGAAATAGTTCAATTAAAAAGTGCATGTTAAAACTTTTTTCATAATTGATTATTTTACGTATTATTTTTGTGAGAGATTGTTGGCCTATAACATTTCAAACAAATGTAAACAATACAAAAGTAAGAATAATTGGACATGTTGTTAGCAGTGGGAAAACATTAGTGCTGTGTGTCTCTGCCTTTGACTGGTTGTGATAAAAATAAATATCACATGAACTTTCTAAAACCATGTTTGCACAGAGTATAAATGAGAGTTGAGCACAGGTTTAGTAAGAGTCCCAATAAAGAGCTTTCCAGCTACTTAGCTTCAGAATGAAGCAGAGTGACACCTCCATGAAGCCTGAGAAGAGGACTTAACCTTCTTCCTCACACAAAAGCGCATCTGGATAGCCTTTTTACTGTATAGGGATCACCTCTACACATGTTACTGTAAGTTGAGCTGAGCATGAGGTCATATGAATGACCCTGGCCTCATAAAACATGAGGAAGATCAAATAAATGACAGCCACCTCCTCAGCCAGCCATTTGTCAGCCCATGTGCTCATTGATGGAACACATTCAAACCATATATTCCTCCGGCCAGCCTAGGTGAAACGCCTGACTTCCTCACTGAGGGAAAACACAATGGCTATTAGCTGCCTTCCCTTGGCTTATTTGCCAAATCTATCACCCTGTCTTTCAAGTGCATGGCCACCATATAAACAGGATGATTCACACCTTCACACACTTGATCTCAGATGGTCACGTCCTATGAATCCTCCTCCTCCTGCCTGTAGATCACAATGAAATATTCATGACATGTTCTAACTTCCTGAAGGCCTGTCTGCTACATGCTACACCCACAGAGTCACAAATGTATATACAGAAGAATAAAGAAATGATGAGTTGGATTTAAGCGAGAGCCTAAATACATTTTGTTTTTAAAGAGTCATTTGACCTAAACAACTATCCCTCACATTTTTATAATCCCAAGAAAAGTAGAGCCTGTGGTCAGAAACTTAATCAGGATCTTAAAACCGTACGGTCATTGCAAGTTTATCCATAGCAACCAAAGTTTGGACAGCATGGTGCGTTACTATTACCACGGTCATTGCTTTAACTCTACCATTTCAAACCTGATGGTCAGTTTGTAAATCATGACGAGTCATATTAAGCCTTTTAGAACATTGGTGTGGCTCTAGAGCAGTTTTGTACATGAGTTTCTGGCCATGTCACCACCACCTATTTAAATGTTCTTTCTGCAAATCTTTAGACTTTAACCACTTAATGAATCTGAGTTAAGAAATATGTAGTTTGGCTATATTAGGGTCATGAAATGAGATGTGAGGAGACCATGAAGAGTTATAAAAGCAGTGCTTCATCTTGAACTCCACCCTCTGTTTCTCTATCTCGGGTGCAGAACCCCCGATGCTCTGTGTCACCCCTCCACTCACCCCCGCAGGCCCATTAAAGGCTGCATTGTTTCCCAGGGGTCAGCCTGGGTTTCATCCCAAACTTTTATGCAAACCATGAAATGCCTGCCCCACACACACACACACACACACACACACACACACACACACACACACACACACACACACACACACACACACACACACACACACACACACACACACACACACACACACACACACACACACACACACACACACACACACCCCCTTTTGAGAGGCTGACAGAGCAACAAGGCCTGCTGCTGAAGGGGTTTCTCTTCAGGTTTTGTCCCAGGCTTTCCATCACAATCATGCCCAGCTGACACGAGAGCGGGGGATGGAGGAATGTGCTGTACTTTTCCGCTACTGGCCCCCTCCCTACCTCCTTCTCTCCTCGCCTTTCTTATTCCCCTCCACATATTTCTTCTACTCTTCCTATCTAACTTATCTCTCCTACCTGGGGCTGAAGGGAGCACCCCCATTCCCCAAGACTATGACTGGTATGTACAGAGACACCACACATCTAACACATTCACAGAGGTTAAGGCATCTGAAGACCCTCCATGAGTCAGAGCCAGCATTCCTGCAGCCCACACTGTGATGCTAATCTTTAAAAGTTGCCTGCATGGAGTTGCAGATTGGGCTCCTCCACGAGACAATGGCGACCTGTTGACATTGCTGTCTTGATAATATACACCCAGGCTTAGAGGCTAAATCATTAGCATTGAGTGATACCACACCAAAGATAGGGCTGCATCTGACTGTTATGCTAATGTGAGCCACATGTGATGTTACTTTGTTGAATCATGTGGGAAAAGGCAGCGACTGTAGGAGTCTGGCTCACTGTCAGCGTTGTTTGCATCTGAAAAGACTATTTACCCATACCTTTACAATACATTTA
The DNA here is from genome assembly GCF_000735185.1 of Notothenia coriiceps. Classification (NCBI taxonomy): domain Eukaryota; kingdom Metazoa; phylum Chordata; class Actinopteri; order Perciformes; family Nototheniidae; genus Notothenia; species Notothenia coriiceps. The sequence goes on along the minus strand of NW_011371069.1, from coordinate 37,864 downwards.
CTTATTTTCATTTAATAAAAAAAGCAGCATATTCTAAATTGTGATACAGATAAAACTGGCAAAGGTTGAATTTAAATAAGGAATAGTCTGAAAAAATTAAGAAATAAATATGTATCTTACATTTAATAGCAATTTGGTATTATACACTTTTGGCCACTAACTGCTACATTCACATTAAGGTCAATACCAATTAGCGTCAAGTGTTGATACTATGCCCTTATTAAAGAAGGACACACCAACAACTTCTTTGACAGTTTTCCATTTTTCATACCTAAGGTTACTAAAGTTGGCCAAACAGAAGATTGGGATTCAATTATTTCCGTAGTTGTTTTACAACTGGAGTGAAACTGTACGTCTTTCTTCAAATAAATATGACACTTGATGATCCCAACACCAGCGCACTAACCCACTGCGCCGCACGCCTCCCGCCACTATTTGTTTAGAATGTAAATGTAGAATTTTGCTGAGTAGGAAACAGTTTCTCAGTTCAATTTGTTTTCTAGTGTTAGTTACTTTCAATGATTTTCCATTAACCTTTTCTGTCATCATTTTTGCATAATTAAAGAAAAGAGATGATAAAGAGTAGAGTTATATATATTTTGTATAAAACTGTGGAGTTATGATCAGAAGCCTGCCCTGTTCTTCAGTTGAAAACGAGCAGGACTGCTGAACTCTTTTTTTTTTTACTGTTGGGTCAGCACACACTGATATGAACCATGTGGTGAGTTTTACAGCCAAGGCTTTCTCACACACACACACACACACACACACACACACACACACACACACACACACACACACACAAAAGTGTTGTTAATGAATGTTGAGTCTCCCCTTCATTACAGGAGGGAGGGAGGGGGCTTCTCAGAGACCGCAGGAAAAACTCCCACTGATATTTCCCATGGAGTAAATACTGTAAAAGGTCCACCAGTAAAAATGTGGAGCTGTTTCTGCCTCAGCTGATCATAAGAGACATATGTACGACCATTAAGAAAATAACATTTGCAAACTTCAACCCTGTGAGTGTGTATGAGCTGGGGGAGGGTGAATGGCAGTTGAAATAACACTCCCCTCGGAAGACAAAGATCTGCAACATGATGGACCTGTTTGTGGTGTTTGCTCGGACAAGGCTCTGTCCGGGGAGATGGATATGTTTCAGTGAAATTAGGAAAAAGGACGAGCATGACTGGAAAGAGCAGCCTCTGTCATTGACTATTTATAGTCAAGCATTACAGAGTCACGGGAGTCCATGACCTCCCCCAATGTCACCATTGATCTTCACACTGCTGCTGTCCCTGCACCTACATCCACATAAACAACCTCCCATGCTCCCTTTCTCTCTCCATCCGCCTCTTCTGCTTCGTTTCTGCGTGTTCCTCTGAATAACTACATTGTTTAACATCAAAACAAAAAGCTTTTCTGACGAAGCAGGTGATTAAGTGTGTTATAACAGTAGTGAGGAGTAAAGCCTCCCCCAGCTGGAGCAAAACCAACGTAGCTTCTGGCTGAGGGATTAACGGAGGGGGATGGGCTGAATACAGTAACATGGTTCCTCCACATGCTGCACTCAAGTCCTTGAAGGAATATACATCCAACGAAGGACATACTAACATAAATACTCCCATTGCCTCTTAACTCCCTGAGCCATTCTGTTTCGAGGATAAGCAAGTTAGGACTAAAGCGATGTGAGTGAACTGTACAATCAATAATAAGCAAGATAGGCGCTTATCAAATGATATTTAGTGATGAGGAGACCAGGACACTTTGCTTTGCCATGTGGGCAATATCTTAAGAGTTCGACACACAAGGGGAGGAAGAGGGTGGGTGGTTCGGTGGCTGCTTGGGGTGGGATGCAGTGTGAAAACTGCAAAAGGAAGCTTATTTTATTCTTGCACTTAAAATAATTCAAGTAAACAGCCAAATTAAGCAACAAAAGAAAGACGAGCTAAAAGCAAGCAGGGGAAAGCATCCTTAACAAAGTTCAAGGTCTCCTCTTAACAGTCACACATCTGAAAAAGTGCGTTGTGTAAAAATACACAATGATTGAAACCGCAACGAGGAAATAAGTAAAAAGCGGCAAAAAACACAGCACTATGTGAAAGTAATCTCTGTTTTGGGCTGGTGGTGATGGTCCATCAGAGTGGAGCTCCATCACATCACCACTGTACAAACCACACACACATACCAAAGATCAATACAGATGGAGGCACACCACCGCAACAAGACATGTCATAACCCACACAAAAACAAGGCACTGGCATTGATCACAAGGAAGGCTGTAACAAGCTGCAATAGCTCATTAGCCTGGCCTGAGAATCATTACCAACTGGAAGCATAAAAGGCTAATCCTATCAATTGTAGCACACATGGAAAAGTATTGTAGTATTTGTCTGCTCAAAGTGAAGAAAGGTTCTTTAGCAGCGTATAATGGAATAATTGGACATTTTTCAATAGTGGTATTGCATTCATTAATGGTATTTCGAAGGCAATATACTCCTCAAATATCATCATGCAGACATTGGTAAAATATGTAGCTACAGGTTAGCTACATTTTAATCTAACGCATATTAAAAGACACAGAAGCTTGCCTCATCAATCAAACAAAAAAGGTATACAAAAGGAAATATTAAGATCCCAGAAAAGTGTTTAAATAGATTGTGTTTTTAATAGCACATATTTTCTCCTTTTCACACATAATGGTAGGTTTAAGTATGACTGATTAAGAGAAAGCAATACCCTCTTCTCTTACCTTCCCATGTATCCATTTCATGCTCCTCCCAGTGTGCCTGGACCCCATTCATACACAGACTTGGCTAAGAGAAATCCAGTGGTCTCCTCATGTCTCTTTTCTTTCTCTGCCTCTCTGTTTCCTCTCCCAGCAACCTCTTTCATGGACAGCCTGCCCCTCTCTGACCACAGCAGAGCAGAGCCACACCACTGGTCACTTTACTGCCTGGTCACATGACCAGAGTTCAAGCCCCGGGGGTCACGGCTTGGCTTGAGGTCCAATGACAGCTAGGGGTTATCTGAGTGGAACTGATAGTCCTATTTTCGCTGCCGTTCAACAATACTGACCCCACCAACACCCTCCCACCCAAATTAGCCTCCCCTCCCCTCCACCATGCCTCTGGCACTTCTGAAGAGGACCAAAGTGCATGTCCAAGCATAAACACAGGTTCAAGCTGACAAAACACACAAACATTAACAGATTTAAGTACTTGGTGCAACAGGGAAGAGGTGTAAAGCTAAAGTTTCATAGCTAGCTTGGTAACTAAGGTGGACCCGCCTCCTCTGTTCCGCTACATTCCTCATATGAAGCCAACAGGGCATTCAAATTCAAAGTTGGGAGTAATATCACCAGATAAACCTGCTTGAGCTCTAGTGTTCTCCATCAGCTCAAGGTTATTAGGAGCAACAACTACTGGGAAATGACTAATCGTAAATTCAACTTTAAGTCTTTAAATGTGTTGGGCCTTGGAGCTATATGATCAGGAAAACAACTTTAAAAAGGAAAATAAATGATGTACTGACGGTTTAGATATAGCGCTATTGTCCCCAAATAGTTGGATGATTGATGAATCATTAAGTGATACTCTTTTTATTGATCAATGGGATTCCTGGTGATCGGGGTCTTTATTGCACACTACATAACTGCAGTGTTCCTGGTTCCAATCTGACAAGCACTTTTATTGCATGTCACCCTCTATCGCTGTGTTCAGTTGGCTACTATAAATAATTCAAAATAATCCAAAAAATATAATAAACAATCTATCTATCTATCTCTCTCACTCACTTTATGCTGCGTTTCCATTACAGTTTAGGAACTAGGGTAGTAACTATACTAACGCAGTGTAGGCGGAGCCGTGACGTCATCTTCAATGCGAAACACAAAACCAACATCAGCCGTTAGCTGTTAGCTCCTCATATATGTTCAGAAACTAGACAAAAGTTAAACAAGTACAAACCACAGACTGTCTGTGTCATGGCGAATACAGTCGCTGGTTTATTTATGTCTGTAGGCCGTTGTTGTGAGTGTGGACGGTCGGAGCATATACTGGTTAGCCTAGCCGATCTCCATTCAGAAAACATGCAATTTTAAAAGGTTTTTCGCCACTGCCGACTCGCGGGCGCGTCTGCAGACATGTCAAAGCATTAAATCTGGTTTTTACTAACCGCCTATCCTATGCCGTTGCCTTATTCGACATCCATGTTTGACAAAGTGTAATCACACCATTAAATCACGGCTCAACACCTAATGTTCAATATTTGTTGGTAGTTGCCAGCGATTCTCTCACTATGTTAAGCATACTCAGCCCCGGTTTGTTTGGCCCGGAAAGACCTGAATTATGGAGAGCCAGAAACCTGTGAAATAGTACGCTAGCCGGAACTAAGCCTAGTGGAAACGCAACCAAAAACGGGCCGGACACGGCACGCACGCTTAAACCGCGCTCCGCGTTGTAGTGGAAATTGCCATTATCATCCAGTGGCTCTCTTCCATCATCCCCCCCTGTTGGCTGGTCAGGGGGCCACAGTTGCCCTTTCACACCAACGCGGTTCCCGTTGCTAGCTCCGTGCTTGCGCTCTTCTGGTTTGGAACCGGTTTTATTTTTCAGCCCAATTTGTTCACACCGCCCAGAGCCCCGACTGGTGCTGCCGCGGCTGCGTCATGACGTCACCGTTTATGTTGCTGATTGTCCTCCCCAAACGGCGTCGAGGTCGATGATTGCGTTTTTTTTTTAAATCATCGAGAGCGCAGCTTTCAATGAAATACTCACTTCTCCAACCCTCAACTTTTCTTCCAGAGTGCCGTGGTTATGTTATTAACTGTGTTTCGGGCGCATTTAAGCTGACCGCTGCAGGTGCTGGCCCGCTGTTTGGCATCCAACGCTGTTATGAACGTTTCTCTGGTATAAAATGGGTGATGTTAGCATAGGCAACGGAAGCCAAAACTTACTATTTTAGAACTACTTGTTGCTACCCTATTGTGGACATAAGCCGTTTTTAGCTACAGGCACATTTTACCGGCGTATTTTTCATTATGATTTAGTTGTGATAATCGACATGACCAACTTGTGCAGCCCATGTATTGGATTCCATCATACCATATACAACACATCTCACATCACAGATGAATAAACATACGATGGTCAAGTAAGGTACAAAATAAACAGAATCACACGAAGCCTGGTTAGTGTTGCCTGACTTTATAAAGTGTGTTTTTGCGTTCTAGTCACTTTGCTCAGCGCGACTGCTTTGTTACAACTTTTAGTTGCCGTACTTCGC
>NW_011371069.1:31498-32536 GCF_000735185.1 Notothenia coriiceps | reverse complement strand
TTAGGCTAAGTTATCTCAGTGGGTCTCAAACGGTTTGGTCACCATTAATGTAAACAATTATTTCCGAGGCACACGTTTATATGATCATTATAGTTATAAAAAAATAAGAGAATAAATGAAAAACAGGTTTGAAATACAGTAAAACAAGAATAAAGTTTAAAAGGGTCATTTGTAAAATATCCATAAAGAAAAAGCACATCTGTTTACAGTTTTGTTTCATATGGGTGTCGAGAGAGGTATCCATAGATCTCTTCATGTTGCTCTCAAAGTGCACCAGATTGATGCTTTTAACTTCAATATTTTAAAAGAAATATTCCACTAATGCTGTGATAAGAAGACACACTTTACCAAATATCAGCATTTTCTTTCTTTTAATTTTTATTCTTCTAGCAAAGCGATTTCACAATTGTATTATGTATTTATTTTTTTGAGCACACAGACTTATGGAGCATTGTCTTATCACTGTTCTAGCAAAGTGATTTTTTTTTTTTTTTTTTTAAAGGAATGCTCACATTCATATTGATGTATTTTAATAAATGTTAACTTGGCCCATTACGTGACTATTTGTGTTGGGGGGGCCCGACTCTCCAAAGGGGAGGCCTGACAGAAAAAGTTTGAGAACCACTGCCTTAATGTATGTTTTATCATCACAGCACCACACTTCTCCACCAGAGGGTGGTGTCATACAAACATGGAGCCTGAGAGTGTTACGTTAGCAAAGATCAGGAGAAGTCAGCAGCATGAGCTGACGATCACTCACACCAAAGGTCAGTGTGGGGCAGTGAAAGGGAGAGAGAGAGGGGGAGAGAGAGGCAGAGAGAGAGAGGTAGAGAGAGAGAAAGAGAGAGGCAGAGAGAGAGGGAAAGAGAGAGGAAGAGAGGGAGAGAGGCAGAGAGAGAGGCAGAGAGAGATGGAGAGAGAGAGGAAGAGAGGGAGAGAGAGAGGAAGAAAGAGAGAGAGGGAGAGAGGCAGAGAGAGAGAGAGGAAGAGAGAGGCAGAGAGAGAGGAAAAGAGAGGAAGAGAGAGGCAGAGAGAGAG
>NW_011371069.1:14481-31467 GCF_000735185.1 Notothenia coriiceps | reverse complement strand
GATTTTTTTTTTTTGACTTGCAAAATGATCTTTTAAATTGACAAACATCATGTGTAATTCGTGGCACAATTCAAACGGGATCGAAAGATAATCTTTCTCTCTCCATTGACTTCAATACATGATTTTTCCGAAATAAGGTCCCATGCAGGTTCCCCGGAAGGGGAGGGACTTCGCCTCTCTATTAACACTACTTTTATGATTTTCAAAGCAAAAATACAATCGCCAGAAGTAAAAAGGTAACATTATAAAGGAACCACTTAACATTCTGTGCATCACCGCTAAGCTTAAGGTGGCTAATGTTCGTCGTGATGGTGTTTAGTTTATACATCGTCATCTTAACACTAAACATAGTTCACTTTAGTATAGAAACATTAGAATGTATTAAATGACACATGTTGATAGTTATTCAACATGTGTAGTTCACACTCGCGTTGCCAACACTTTTAAACGATTATCCTCTTTGTGTTAGCTTAGATTTTTAACCTGGTTCAGACAGCTGACTGAAGCCACGTGCTCATTCTCCATGTACCTGTGATCGTGTACATGCTTGATGCAGATATGTCACTTGTTACCCTTGAAATCTGTCATCGTCTAACCTACCGAAGAGTTGTTGTGGGTGTATTCAAAATCTTTGCATGTCACATTCAGTGAGGGAAGAGGTTTTTAGACAACTTATTGTTCTCATTGTAAAACTAACTATATTTACTAACTTCAAACAGTTTGCATTCATAGCTTAACATAATTATAAGTACAGAGGTCTTAGCCACATATACACAAGAGAAATAGTACTCATAAAGAATGGGCCTTTTCAGAAGGTCATTACATTAATAATGATGCCGCTTTTGTTGCTACCTCTGTGCTACTGAGTGGTTTTGCTTTGTCACAGAAACCCAATAATGTCTATGGATTGTTTGGCTGTTTTGATATGCAAAGCTTCAGACTCAGGTTGGGCACCTGTTTCGGTATATTCACATTTATTTATCTCCCCGGTGCCAATTGTTTGCTCCCAAGCGTATGGTGTGTTGCAAGTAGATACACAATGCCGAGTAGCAATATGATAGATTGTATCATTGATGGATAAAACAAAGAAACGATAGAGCTCAGTCATTGGGTTAGAAGCGTACATTTTGGCAGTACTAGTTGAGCTCAGCAAGTCTTAAAGACACCAGGGGCCTCATTTATAACGCCGTGGGAAGGTTGCTTACGTAGTAGAAATCCCAAAAATAGGCACAGAAATGTTCCGACATTTTCCGATTTACAAAACATTGCGTACCGGAAAGTGCGTAGCCTACGGCACGTCCTACGCCGGTTTCCCTTTATAAATCACAATGGACTCGAAATGCGGTGCAGCTTTTGCGGGCTTCACGTAACGCCCATATTTGCCTATAAATAGTCAAAGAAACACCCATTCATTCATTCATTCATTCTGACTGACTGCATGAAGAAGATCGCAGAAAATGACGACAGAACAGCTAAAAAAGACATCTCACACTGTGTCAGATTTTGATTCTTTTGGGGAGGTCGAGATAAATCATGTTTGGTGGATGCAGTTTGAACCAGAGTAGCAGCATGGAGGTCGGATCGTCACCAAAATAAATAAATAAGTGGTCCGAAAAAGGTTAATGACAAAATAAATACACATTAGCCTTCCTCAGGCAGTGTGTTTGTACCGGGGACAGGAGACCCCCCTTGATGAGAAACTGTAAGAAATTATCGGGGAATCACTCCGGAGTGGAGTCATGACGACTGGATCTGAATTATGTTTTTGTATTTGGTGGTTTGTGTCCCCCCCCCCCGCTGTTAAAGGAAATACAACTAATGTGTTGTGTTATATTAGCTGTTCAATTTACCACATAGGCGTAACACCTCCTGTGTTTTATGAGCGACTTATCAAGTCTTGGCAAACGGCATAAAACACGATTAAAGGTGATAGTATATAAAACCATGCTCGTATCTACAACCTATAGAAATGCAAAACGGCGTCAGTTTAGACGTTATTATGTCCTCCTGCTTACCGCATCATTTATGATAAAACATGTCATAACATTAACACAACATATTCGAGGTGGTTTTAAATAATATATCCGTATTTATTTATTTCTCCAAGTTATGTTTTTGTGTGCACTGAGGAGTCTCAAACAGGCCTTTGTTTAATCATTTTAAGATTGGCTTTAATCAATTTGTGACCATGAATTCTTCATATATGATAAATGAGGTAACATTTTATTTATGGTATTATTTCCACATATTTCTCTCCATTCTTCCTTCTGCTAACGGTGTCGCAGTTTCTCGTCCCTCCCGTGTTTGTGCTTAGTGCGTACTCATGGGTTAGAGTTTGCGTGGAGGACCGCACGTTTTCCCGTCAACTTAGTATTTTATAAATCGCAAGCATTGCGTAGAAACTGGCGTACGCCATTTTTGGAGCGTATATCCCTTTATAAATGAGGCCCCAGAACCGGCTTGGAGTCACCTGTAGGCCTCCATCAAACCCTAGCACCACTTTGAATATTTGAATTGAGTGATTTCTCAGAAATATAATTCATATTAAAATAAATACTACAGTTTCCCCATCTCTTTTCATATAGTTACACAAGCACCCAGAGACTAGGTATGTGCCTGTACTGATTATAATGTTCGATACACAGTGATGTGGCGGTGGGCTACAACATGGGGGCTTGTCACATTCACCGACTGCAGGGAGGAATGTTTGTGGACAAACCTACCTCAGTCATTTTTCAAATAGTTCTTTGTGTTTTCTTGAATCCCCTTGAAGTGTAAGATGAGACGGGTTTAATACTGCATTAGGACATTTCACACAGTGTCCAGTATGCTATTGATGCTCGACATATTACTTGTAGAGGGAAATTGTAATACATGGCTGTTGTTCTATATACAACGTTTGCTCTTGAGTGTAAGTCTATATGTGGCCTTTTTTTGAGTACATTCTTCTGATTGGCTATTGATAGAACTATATATGAATTTTTTGAACTGTTGCTGTTTAAAATATAATAAGCGTTTACTAAAATCTGAGTCAATCGAAGCACATTAACAGATATTGGTAGATGAAATCCAAATAAGACGTTCAATATACCTAATGTTTATTATTTATCGTCAAGCAGGCAGCTTTGATAGAACTGGCCTTTCAGTGTGTGTCTCATTTTTAGCCACACCGGTGTAAGCAGGCTGCTCTTTCCAAAGCACTGTTGGCGTGTTCTTAGTCATCTGAAGATGTAAAACTACATTTAGATTTCCAAATTTAGTAAAGAGAGGCAATTCACCAGTGGCAAAAAAAGAATTCCAATTGGATGGGGACAAATGCAGTAATAGGCTAATGCTGTAACAATTTGACCATAAATGAATCTATTGAAAGAAAATGTTAGTCTCAAATGAATATTTTTGGGTTTTGCTTCAGGATATTGTGATGGCCTTCATATTACAGCTTTCTGATGTAGCATAAATGGAGAAGTGAACTGACTCCGGAATGTCAATTCCACAGTAGGCTATATCTAAATTTAGCTAGAGTTAGCCACGCTAAGCTACTGGTAATTCTAGACCAAATGAGACTACGCATCAAAGTGGGAAAACCAATGTTCTGCCATCTTTATTAACCTTAACTTATAAAAGCAACAACAACGTCAAACATGGTTGAGGCATAGAGCGGCAGTCAGATACAGCTTTGTCTCCAAACCGGAGGCCTCTCGAGTGTCCCTGCCTTCCTGATTAGAGGTCTCCTCGGGGCGTAATGACAGAATTGTGTTCCTGTCAGTTCCTGCTGCTCAGAGTGGGCTAATAGTCATGTTAGCCCACGCAGCATGTCATTAGCTCTCCGCCCGTAGCCCAATGAGGGACAAGTCTGTCATTTCAAGGCTAAATCACAGGGCAGGCGGGCCGGAGATCACAGTCGTACCGGTGCTCTGAGCTCCAGTGTTCCCGCCCACCCTTCCCTGTCACACTTCATATGCACAGACTTACACATTCTATATTAACGTGGAGGAATTACTGCGACATGGTCTAGAGGAGGAAATGGAAGTCAAAGAGTTTCACTTTGATGGATCGCTGATACAGAGATCATTCCATCAAAATCCTAATTTGAAACGCACTGCTCAATTCTGCGATTGGATGATTCATGGTTATCACTGGATGATTAGCAGGCTTGCGTAGCATCTATCAGAGCTTCGGCTAATCTGCTGTGATTATTAGCCTCTAAGCCTTTCTTCCATGCTGGGCTTGTCGAGTACAACGTGATGAGAAATTACACTCTCCTCATATTTGTATTAATCTATCTGTGCTTACTTGTCAAACTGATAATTGTGTCGCCCATATAGATCGCCCCCTCGAGAACCTATTTGCAGTGTTTCTCCAGGCTCACGCTCACATTCCTCCACTGTTGTGTGTAATATTACACCAAATGAATCAATTATTGCTGTGTTAATACTTAGTTTAATAAGGGAGTTATTCCTTCTCAGAACCACACTTCACAACTCTTTTACATGTCTTATAAGATTCTGTAGTCCTAAAGGCAAAAGTTATTATGTTAAGCTAACCTTAAAATAAATAAATATCCATACTTTATATTTCAACCCCCAAAGCGATGAGATGAACAGATTATCACAACACGGTTATTTTAGCTACAGGTAAAAATCTAGCAGTGTCAGGTGTGTTTCAGTTTCTCAAAACCCGTAATTTCAATAAATACGTTGATGTTGAATATACACCAGTATTAAGTAGAGTGTAATACAGTCACTACAGGTCATGCTCTGGGCTTATACCAGCATCTTGTGTGTGAAGCATCTGTTACGTGTACGTTTGCCACATCGGAACCATTTTCCCCTGTTTCTGCGCACAATAAAAAACTTCTGCACATTTTACAGCTTATTGGTCACAGTGGGCTTTTAATACCAACCACAACGTGCCCTGCAGCTAAAACTTCATGGGAAATAAGCTGAGCATGATATATTTAACAAATGTTCAGGCCTGTGGCTCCATAAGTAGATAAGAAGTGGATCCGTATTTGATCCATGTGAGCCCGATCTCAGCAAAGCTGTGGGTCGATCCTTGAGTCAGGGGGACGAGCTGATAATTATGAGCGAGCGTGACCATGTTATACAATACACGTACATCTTTACTCAGCGCCATGACCTTCTCCGCTGAGATTTGCGTCTGCCTTCCGTTGCCCTTTCGCAGGGCATGTTGTGTAAGTGAGGAGCACAACGTGAATAACATTGGTATTTGCGCAGCAGACTGTGCTGATGCAGAGCTAACTGGAGCAGGAGAACGGCTGAGCGGCGAGGTTCACGGCTGTTATTCCTGCAGGCCATGAGCGTGAACGCAGCTAATGTCATCTGACAGTTCTGGAGCAAGAAGAGGAGGGCTGGACAGAAAAGGAGGAGAGAGAGAAGAGAGCGGTGGGTATTAAGAGATAGAGGGGGGGTGGGGGTGGGAATATATGAGGGGGGTGTTGGATGAGAGAGAAATAAGGGATGAGCTAGATATGGACAAAGCGGGGATGAGGGATATGGGAGGGGAAGGGCTAAAGAGGCGATACTGTAGGGACCTCTATTGTTACCCGCTGTAGAAAATGGCCTCCGAGAACCCTCGCTTTTTATCAGTGTTAAAAGTCCAAATATTAAACAGTTTCTCCAAATAAGTGTAGCACCTCAAGGCCGGAGCTCAAGCCGCCGATCATTTAACCAAATACTAATCAGAGGGCAGCACTTCCCATGCGCTCGGTGGGACAGTCACTCACCCGCCATTTTAGAAAGTGTCTTGAGGGAATTCCCCACATAATGTCAAAGCATCACACAACCATTTTTGTCCAATGCCTCTCCAAGATTCAGCGAAGCACGGCTGCCGATACGGCGATATAAGAACATTTCCGTTGTGCGAGTCTCCGAGTTGTAGAATGAGTTGTGCTACTTTAACACTAACAGGCAGACAAAAGACATAAGGAGGAGTGGCAGTAGACGGAAGACAGACGGAGGAGATGGAGGTGAGGTAGATCCCACTGTAATTTGACAGGCTCCAGGCCCAGGCTGCAGCTCTCTGCAACACCCTGCTGCTGCAGAACCTGTCATTACCGACGGCAGACACACTCTGTCGCTTCGTCCTCCTATGAAGCACATTCGGAAGATTTTTGTCCGATTGTCGCTGCATTGCATATGGAAATATGATTGTCCACAGTTCTGTAGACTTTATCACATTTCAACGCATGGAAATATGAAAATGTGCGAATCCATTAGCCTTTGGTCCTTACACGAAAAAACACTTGGAAGATCAACTTAGAAATGATGTGGAGATCGTTCACATTTATTATTCGGAATCGGTGTCAGATTTATTGCCAAGTAAGTTCACAAGGAATTATCTTGTTGCGAACTTAAACACAATATAAGGAAATAAGTCGTAAGAGAAAAGAACAATTATAAAAACAAAATATTTAAAAAAACGATTTAACATTAAAAGTAAATAACATTTTTCATGGAATATAAATATACAAAAAAACGTAGTATAGTGACTATATGTCAAAAATGAATGCGTTGCAGATTTTAAAGAGGTAGTGTTATACAAAATGTGCAATATATTCAGAGTGATGGACAGGCTCAGTATTAAAACAAAAGATACATTGTTCACATACCATGTTGTTAATGTTACTTAAAAGTGCTACAGTGTTTCCACCTGCATCCATACAGGGGATAACACTGCACAGCTCTTCCACCTATAAATATGTTGTCCTTGTTTTATAATCCGTGTTGCCTTTGTTTGATCCCTGTGAGTAGTTTTTACCACCTTTTTAATAATAATTCAGCTAGTCTGACAAACATTTGTACCAGAGGAAGAATTATCCATGACGATCCTTTGTGTCTCCACACTGTTTTCTTAGCCAAAACGTGGCCCTGGATAAAGGTATAGCCACCGGTGCCCTCGCTGCGAAACTAGGTTCAAGAGAGCCCAGTGAAGAAGAAAAGAAGCAGCCAAGACCAAACACCGGCATTTCTCATGGATTTACATCTGAGGATCCACCCTGTATAATTCTATGAAGCATACATGCAGTGGCAGCAGAGCACCAAGCTGTCCGGGGGTGTCGGTAAGGTTGGGTTATCACAGCCGCTGCCCCCCGTCGGTCAGCCTCTCTCTCTGCCTCTCTCTCAATTCAATTAATTAATTTCCTGTTGCCACTTTGTGGTCACTGAGCCTGTACTTGGTTAGGATCTGTCTCTGCTTTCTATCTCTGACAGTAGAGAGATACTCTGCCAGCTCTCTCTGTTTAGAGCCAGGTAACATTCTAATCTACTTTGGCTTTTAGTTTCTTCTTCCCAATGTTGTAAATAGTTGTCTTTACATTGTGTTATAATGCGTTTGACTGTGATTGGTGTTTGGAGAACAGTGTTGTTGAGAGACTGGTCAGAGTTGCTCTGAGAGGGGGCAGCTAGCCTCAGCACCAGCTGACATAGGGGACTCTTCTCTGGGGTTAGCTCTTGGCTTTGGAGGGCTTTGGAGTGGAGGGTGTCTCGGGGGCTGGATCTAAGGTGGTTAAAGAATGTTAGTGCTCTCTTTTGAGTGTTAATGATCAGTGGGTAATGGGTCTCTCTCTCTCTCTCTGCCTCTCTCTGCCTCTCTCTCCTCCCTCTCTCTCTCTCTGCCTCTCTCTCTCTCTCTCTCTCTCTGCCTCTCTCTTCCTCTCTCTCTCTCTGCCTCTCTCTCTCTCTGCCTCTCTCACTCCTCCCTCTCCTCTCTCTCTCTCTGCCTTTCTCTCTCTCTCTCTGCCTCTCAATTCAATATGCTTTATTGGCATGAATGTCAGGTGACCAATATTGCCAAAGTGTCAAGGATATATGATAAGAAAAAAAAAATACAAATACAATTCATTCATTAAACAATTTACAACAATGTATTACAAAACCTCAAGTATCAAATGTAAAAAGAAAGAAAGGAAGAAAAGAAAGACACATGAAGTAGAGGAGCAATCAGAGTGAGCTGACAGGAACAGCTGTTATGTGTTGTTGTTGTTGTTGTTGTTGTTGTTGTTGTTGTCGTCGTCTCTTAGGCTGTGACATGCGCTCACATATTTCGCTGCTCCTATGCTGCTGGCACTATTTTCTCCAAGTACATGTTGCATTTTATTCTGGTCAGACAGTGATTCAAAATCTTGGAGTTTACATGTTATCTTTGTAAAGAACTTTGTTTTAATGTCTTGGTATGTTTGACAGTGCAGCAGGAAGTGTTGCTCTGTCTCCACCTGTCTCTGTGAACAGAGCTGACACAGCCTCTCTTCTCTGGGCAGCCAGGTCCGTCTGTGTCGGCCAGTCTCTACAGCCAGGCTGTGGTCACTGAGTCTGTACATTTTAATGTACTTCACTCAGTTTGGATCTAGTCAGCGCGGGTCAGAGGTTCTGCTCCGAGCCGGTGTACATGGTCATTGTTCAGAGTCAAATTTGCTTATGAAGATCTGTATTTAATTGGTTTTCTGGTAATCAGTGTCCAATAGTGATGTAATTTCTGTTGTGTCTGTTTAGGCTAAGATGATTTTGGGTTTGGCCAGATTGTGTGAGCTGTGTCCTGAGGTTCCTTGTCCTTGAGGAGTGAAGCCTCAGACCGCTGNAACCGTCCATAATCAAAGAGTCATTCGAAGTCAATCACTTCAGGGTGATAGCAGGAGTCCCTATCTAGTCAATCAGAGAAAATCAGGACAATCTGATGTTACATCAGATTGTCCTGATTTTCTCTGATTGACTAGATAGGGACTCCTGCTATCACCCTGAAGTGATTGACTTCGAATGACTCTTTGATTATGGACGGTTTACATTAAATAATAAATCAAAATATAGATGGACAATAGATCTAATTTGAGATTTTAAACAGCATACATTTTAAATTGTGCTTCAGAAAGTAATGTTATTTTAGGAGTGTTGTGAGATGGCGTCAACATCAATTGAAATTAGTCACCCAGTGGAAATGTCAGATATGTCTTCATAACTCTATCCTTACATTTTACATTCACTCAGTTATAATGTGGTAGTTATACGTAGTTTGTTTTAAATTCTTATTGATCACATTATGTAGCACATATTTCTTAATTTAAGCTCCAGTATATATAAATATGTTTGGTGTGTTTTTGTAGGTATATTTGTTATTGACCGAGTAATCGCTTTTATTTTGAAGGCAGTTTTTACAGGCCTCTACCGTAATGCATAGGATGTTCGTGCACCGCAATACAACGTGCGGGCTGGCTTGACTGTGTTTTCCGAAGTGGGGGCTGGCTTGACCACAGTCTGTTTACCCAGTGTTTCCTGACATCAAACGTTTTATTTCACGTTGCTATGTGTTTTTAACGTATATTAAAAAACGGGGACATTTCCGGGGACAGTTTCAACCGGAGACAGGCCAATACAAACGAGGACTGTCCCCGGAAAACGGGGACGTCTGGTCACCCTACGTTAGCACATTTCACTCTTTCTTTCAGAATGAGGCAAAAAGTATTAAAAGAGGTGAAAATCCTTCCAAGTCTGGGCACGTTGAGAGCTGTACATACACAAAAGGAGAGTTAGTCGGTTCCGTAAGAGCCATGCGGGACCGGCTTTACAAGGCTTCGGTGAGTAACACGAGTGTAATGTGTAACGTTAATGACATCACTTACACGACTCTGGGGTTTTTATTCTTTCGAGTTGCGTATTTTTCATAGTCTTATATTTCAACAGTTTTACGACAAACTGACTTTTTTGACATGGAAATGATTTTTAATGATTGAAAAACATCATATGTGTAATTCGTGGCACAATTCAAACGGGATCGAAAGATAATATTTCTCTCTCCATTGACTTCAATACATTATTTTTCCGAAATAAGGTCCCATGGGGCGGAAGTAGAAGGGCGGGACTTTGCCTCTATGTGCAGAGATTATCAGGCTCAACAAAAGGATCATAAACGTGTGTTTACCAAAGATCTTATTTTCTGCAGTATTCTGAAAAAGTCCATTGTTTTTGGTTGAGGGAGCTCCTATGATGCTAACTTCGGGGACATAGCATGAATACTGGTAGTAATAAAAAGCACAAGGCTAAAGCAATTTAATCTATTGGGAATGTAATTGTAATCTTTCATCAAACAGCACTTTATAAGATCAGAAGAGTATTTTACTTCCCTAGATGACTGTCATTGACCGTATCTGTGAAAACACAAAACAAAAGAATGTATCAATACATATGATCAATAGAAAATAGAATGTCAGACATATTTAAGCAGAGAAGTGTGTTCAGTGGTGTTGTGTCCATGTGACCTGCTGAGGTCCTGCAGGAAGCTGCTTCCAGCACAGCCATATTCCCCATTTCCTTTACTGAATTCTGAAATCTATATATTTCTAACTATTGTGTTATGTGTTTGCACTTTGTATGTCTTATTTGGAAAAAGAGCATGTATATTTTTAACTGTACTACAATGTTTCTAACAAGACCTTACAATCATTGAGTCGACTTGGGTGCATCGATGCCACTCTAATGAAGCCAAACACACACAAAGACTCAATCCTTAGTGGATCCAGGAAGATTAGGTAACACAGTTCTTATTTAATGTGTTCAAGTGTATGTCCCTAAGAAGTCTCCCTGAACAAGTAGAGTGGAAGTGATTGGAACTGCATAGTTGAAATAATAGATAGGGTGACCTCATGTAATCACATCAGGGGACAATAGTAATTATTCTACAATTGACCCAATGTAGCACTCCCCCAACCACCATAACATTATCATACAATGCCCTTTAAACCAGTATGCATTATTGAAAAAAAAAATACTTCACATCAAATATAGCAACAGGACATGTGTGAATATTTATAAGTGGGTAATAGGCGTCTTGAAAACTGCACAGAACAACCTCGGTTGACTTATCTGATTATTCCAAAGGCTACAGCACCCCTGCCCTGCTCGTCAGCAGCTTAGCCAAATGTTCCTGACATCCTCACACCGAGCGCCCAGAGCGAGGCAGCCTTACGAGGCAGAAATGGTGACATCACCCGAACAACAGCTAAACAAAATAGGCCACAGCTGTTTGCTTCTTTAGGCTATAAATTAGACTCAATGTGTCACACAGCATCAAATCACTGCGAGGACTGCAGGAATAAGCATTGAGTGTTTTCAGACGTATACATACAGAGCTCATACTCATTTGTACTAGATGAGGAACGAGCAGAGGAGGGTGTATTGGTGGGGAATGGATGAATTATAGAAGGATTTAAATAATAAATAGACCCTCTTCATCCAGACGAGTCTTGAAAGAGGGGGGTACTCAGGGAGGTAGTGGGACACTTTGTGGAAGCCATAGTCTCTCTAAAGAGATCTGGGCTATATGAATTATACCTTAATGGGTCCATTATCGCTTATCAAAGCATCAAATGAATTATTCTGTGGGGGCCCTGTGTATAGAGCTGCTTCAGTTCCACTTCAACAAGAAAACTCAAGGATAGAGCGATGCTTCCATATGCACACGGAAGCAGAGATAAACACCTGGGAGGAGGCATTTGGCTGTCACAAAGACATGAAGACTTCATGTATAAAACAGTTCATGAAGCTTTTAATGATGCAGACACAGTATTGAGGCCACATGACTGAGGAAACAAAAAACATCTTTACATTCATCCTCTGAGAAACGCTAAGCAATCCTTAAGGAATCTGACGAGCCAATCCGGAGACAGACGAAACAAAAGGAGAGGATAAAATGGGGACGAGGGGAAGGGTGGAGGATCAGTAGTGAAAAGGGAGTCTCCTCCCCCCCCCCATAAGTATTTGTCAGACCTCCACTTAGTCTAAAAATACCCCAGCCAAGCTCTGTGGGCAGGCTTCCCCAAAAACCAACTCAATATTTTACCAGCAGCATGCGGAGAGTTTCAGAGAGAAAAGAAGAATCAATGAGCGAGTTACGGCAGCTTCCTCTCTCCCTGAGTCTTCTGTTTCTGCCCCACAGGTAGACAACATACAACTCTCCCCTTAAATCTAATTATTTTGATCAAGGCCAGTGCTCAATGGCATTTCAAACGCATTCCATAGTGAGTTTTCAAGTGACCAGGTTAACATGAATTATATGATCTAGGGGTGTAACGTTATACGTATTCGTACCGAAATTATTCGGTATGGGCTCTTCGGTTCGGTACACATGTGTAATAAGTCAACCGAACGAATATATTGACATATTTATCCAAGCCACCCGATGCACCTTGTTATTTTGGTAACTGGGTCTTTTTCACAAACATCTTTGAATGACAGAGCTGAAATGAGAGGACATATTTTTAATTTAGCAGGAGTTTGTGAGTGTTTGATCTTATTGCTCAAATGACGGCTTTTAATGCTGCAGCATTCATAACCCGTGCTTCTTATCACAGCTCCCTCCAACACTTGATGGAATTTGCCACGGCACAATGGTTGGAAAATACACTTCAAAGGCAAGACACATCTAATCTGCTCCACTCTGCACATTGCAAATTTGCTGTGATAATAAGATCCTGCCTTCCCAAGCGTTCTTAGGGATCTGTACCAAGGATGAGAATTTCATCTCTCGCTCTCCTTCTCCGCTTCTTTCTATCTCTCTGTCTCCCAGTGTGGCGTCGCAGGGGGTGGGTCGGGGTGTGCTGCAGTTTCAGAGAATCTCAGAAACAGCAATACTGCATATCTGTGGAACCCAACACACACACACACACACACACACACACACACACACACACACACACACACACACACACACACACACACACACACACACACACACACACACACACACACACACACACACACGCGCGTTCAGTGGACAGCACAGTGACCTAGTTTACTTGTGGCCCAGAAAGATCAAGCATGACTCCCACAGAAACCTGGTTCAGTGCCTTCAGTGAGGCCAATGCACCTCGGTGAGCAGCCAACCACCAATCTCCCCACAGCAGAGAACTGTGCTGCTTTAACCACCGCTTGCAATGCGGAGACCTTCTGCTGAAATCCCGAAACCGCAGCACATCCTGGCCAAAGTCAAGACAAGAAGAACTACAAATGGAAGGCAGCGGAAGCCCTGCAGGTAGCTGTGTGTTGTGTTGAGTCTGGCGGAGGGCATGTTGAGGACAGGCTTGTCATCATAGGCACAGCTGCAGGACATGCTGCAACAACACCCTCTCCACCCCCCACTACCCGAATCCCAGCGCCCTACATACACCGCTCCACCCCCTCCAGGTTATCTGTACATGGAGGAAGTTAAGGATGGAGATGCTATCACAGAGCATGCATTAGCACAACAAAGAGGTGTTTTAGAGAGAGGCCCGCCAGAATAATAAGCTGATCTCTTACCAAGATTCCGTGTTCGATGCAGAACAACATGCTAATGTGAAGACATGGTGTAGAGTTTTAAGGGAAGAGATGCAATTTGAGCCATGGCCATACAAAAACAATCACTGTGAAATTGTGGATTCCAACAAACAACTCATAACTTCGTAACTTGTATTCCTTAGAAGAAACAGTCAATTAGAAGCAGATGAGAAGATCTCAGTGTCCAGCATATAGATAGTCTTGGATGTTTTTAGCCTAGCTTTGCAAAAGGCTGGATGCTAGGGGAAACTACTAACCTGTTAGCCAATCTTTATCAATCTTCACAATCTGAAATCTAATGTCAAGCAAAAACATTTGGAACAAGAAACCCTCACCAAGTCTGTCTCCATGTGTTCAAAGTGATGTGCGCACTCATGCCATTACTACGTTTCTTCTCACTTGTGTGGCGTTGCCATTACTCTTATACCACATAACTGACTAGGAGTAAAGGTTTGACTTTTTTCTAGCTAGCAAGATACAGACATAAATAAGATGAATATGGAGTGGTGGAGAAGCATTTGATATGTATTGAATGGTGCTCCTTTTGCTTTTTGTCCCCTGAATTTCCTAGACCTACCCCTGGTCTGAACGGACACATACATCAGCCACTCAATCTTAGTCTGGAACTGAAAGATTCACCGTTTCTTTTAAAAAGAAAATTGCCATAAATGGATGAATTGTGATTACAAATCATCCAGTCAACATGCAAAACACATACAACATTCAGTTGACTTCACATTCACTCATATTATTCAGCCATTTGATTTGATTGGCAAAAGTTGTATGTATACAAGTGTAGTAATATTATTAACATTAATAATAATAATAATAATAAGGGATGCTCTACTAACTTTGTCATGATCATTGACGAGGCAGTTTGTGTCTTTGATTGCATAAATGCACTCTATGGTTGTGATAGCCCATTTATATTGGTCTTTCAAACCTTTATTTAACCAGATTGTCCCTTGAGATCATAGATCTCTTTTTCAAGGGAGACCTGCTTTCTTTCTTTCACCTTCTTTGAGATGAAGTGTGAAGCTTTTTATGCCTATGAGCCATTATCCGTTTCTTGTAAAAAGAAATATGATTTAGGATTGGGATTTTTCCAGTTTCATTTGAATTGGACAGGTTTTAAATAATGATGAAAAACATCTCTGTTATCCTGCAACGCTGCTGGAGTGAGCGGCCGGGAGGAGAGGGACCTGGAGCTGAGGTCAGGTCTCACACACCAACATCACATGTTTCCCTGATGTCCAATGATTTGGTGTTAAAGATGCCAGCTATATTGCCTGCATATAGAACTGCAAAAATAAAATGCACTTCAGAAATACACTACTCTACTTGTTCTGTTTTGTAAAGACCTTGGTTTGTATCATAATGAACTAAGCTACAACTACATTCAGTTGTGCAACTCCATGAAAACTTGATTATGTAAAAATCCAGCTGGAGTTTGACTTAATCATCCCGGCAGCTTCGAATACAACGCTGCTTACACGCTTCTGAATATCCTGACATCTCTAGCTCAATGTCTGACAGCAGAAATATGACAAATCTGGGTTTGTGATACGCCACCCCAACCTTGCTGACACTGATGAGTGAAGATCGGTAAGGCTCTACATTTAGTGATGACTGATGCGAGTAAACCACATGCATGTTCTTCACATGGCGAGGGAAGTGGAAAGGTGAAACGACTGGCGTCCTGACACTCGCCCAGGTATCTGCTTTAATATCCTCTCAGTTTGTGTTGAGGACACAAGGCTCGTGTGGCCGCGTGCTGCCCAGCTTGCAGCGCTGCATGTTATCCAGGTCAGAGTGATTTAATCAGGTGTGAATGAAAGCACTTGGAAGCGCTCCAGGCCTCGCTATGCCGTCATCACTCAGGGGGATGTAAAAAAAAACACATATATTTATCTTACTGCCGCTGTGAGGACAACAAGAAAAGAACGACTTCCATAAGGCTAAAGCGTGTTTCTGATCCAAAGCATGTTTCTGATCCACACTTCAGAGAGCGCTGGATCACAATGATAACACGTCTTTGAAAACCTCACTGTGTACATTATGTATGCATGTTGGATACAAACACGGTCCTTTTATTTGGTAAATAAGCAAAATGAGGAATTAATTTAAAAAGAGACATGCAGAGCATTAATGAACTTGAAGCCATACCAAACTGCACTGTAAGCAGATCCTACGTAAAGTAAAAAGAAGATTTAAGAAAGGAGTGTAAAATATCATATTATGTTCAATATATGTCAGAGAATGTGACTCAATTCATCATAATTCCTAAATGGAAGCAGAAAATAGTGTATACACATCAATTTACCTCAATATTGATGATAAGTCTTTTCAGAATGATCTTAATTTAAAAGGCGTAAAATATTGACCAATTAGCAAGTGAAAAGAATCAAGCCATAAATGCAGTGCTTTCAGCTAACGTGGTGCCCATACATACACACTATTTCCATACTGCCCAACCACAGCAGTTTTGAACTCAGGATGTTTCCTCAACAGTGTCACCTAAACTCCACCCAGAGAGGCAGCCATTCAATAGAAGAGCATTAAATTTCAATGGTCTGAGCTCAGACCAATCACAGCACCCCCTGCCCCCCCTCAGCTCCCAGGCCTTCAGCCAATCATGGCAGCCTTCCTCCACACATGACTCTGTGCAGTGCTGTCCATGAACTGCCTCATATATAGTGCAAGCACGAAAATGTGAAGCAGTTCACTAACTCTCGTCTCAGCCAGCCAGGTCTCTCTGTGTGTGCGTGTGCGTGTGCGTGTGTGTGTGTGTGTGTGATGCATGTTGGAATGCATGTGCTTGTTTACCTATGTAGTGGCACAGAAGCAAAGAGAGGGAGGGACAGCAGAGAGGTTTGTAAGGCGCTTGTATTTGCAAACTGCTGGCTGAGTTCCCACTAGAGGCAGGAGACCAGACTGAGTGAGACAGAGAGAGGGGCTGTTCGACTCACTGCAGCAGCAACTTTCCAGCCCCTACATTCCCTGAATATGGAGGCTTTTTCACTCTCTCCTGTTTTTTGTTTTGTTTTTTACCACCCGGTCTCCACAGATTCATCCTGCCGAACTTTTGGCCACGCTTTAGGTGAGTATTTCAAAAGTTCTTCTCATTTACAACTTTACTGACTAAACCCACTTCTTTGCCACTTTTCCATTATATTTTTTTGATTTATACTAATTTATGAATTGTTAAAAAAGTTGTAAGTACATTAAATAATTTCATGGAAACACCACAATTGTTTCCAAAATGAATGAAAAGTGTTTTGTTTTTCTTCACTTAGAGCAGGCGCACAGACCTCTATATATATATGTGTGTGTGTGTGTGTGTGTGTGTGTGTGTGTGTGTGTGTGTGTGTGTGTGTGTGTGTGTGTAGCCAGACAGGGGCTCTGTGTCTGGGAGTTTTGAAAAGGACGTATGTGCGAGAGAGAGACAGAGATTGTGTGCGCCGGACAAAGTGTGCCAAGTGTGAAAAGTGTGTGCATGTGACTGTCTTTTCTTTCTAAAGCTTGCTCTGTGGGAATGCGGAATGTGGATTGCGGTAGCCAGTAGTGATGCTACACTGGGAGGAACTGAGCCAGACAGGAGACAAAAGCGAGCGTCCAGACAGGGCAGGTCAGCCATTAGAGGCCGAGCAAGGCAGGTCAGGCA
>NW_011371069.1:9467-14436 GCF_000735185.1 Notothenia coriiceps | reverse complement strand
TCACCGGCACGGGGGGGGAGGACCCCGCCTTCAGTGCCAGGGTGAGGGTTAGAGTTGCATTGGAGGTTAGAAGTCACCCCCGCCTCTTAAAGTGCTCACCTTGCCTTCTCCCACTTCGAGTAGCCCGGCATGCTCTGCAGGTTGAAATCCTCACGAGGCATCAGTTAAACGTGCTGAGAACCATTTCTCGTCAAAGTGAAAATATTTCAAATTTGGCCAGTGATTCTTAAAAGCAGCACTGGTTCCGACACTAAAATGATAAAACCTGCCATTATGACTTGTTAGAGTTTATAAGAAATATAAAGTAAGGGAGGAAAATGCAACAAAGGCAGTGCAGATGTAGGAGGCGGTTAAATATAGACGATCTAAAAGAGGAAGAATAGGAGAGATGTTATATTTTCTATTCCCTTTTTCGTTTGTTTTCCCCACCGGCTTGCGTGGGGGTCGCTGGGTTTGGAATGTATTTAGTGACAGGAAATACTTGCCGCCCCTATTTTTTTTTTTTGTCCCGGTCTGCTTTTGTCCAAAGCTCTTAATCCACTGCAAAAGCGGAGAGTGTGAAGGAGTAGCAACAACCAAGAAAAACATCGCCCCGGATCAGAGATGTACACAATGGCTGCTGCGGGAAAACACATTCACACACACAGCAGAGAGGCTTAACATCAGGAAGAACAAACAACACAGACACAAAAAAATAGGTCTGGATTGATATCCAAATGCTGGTGATGACAACAAAGCATCTCTTTGAAGCCGCACACAGATGCTTTAGGAACTGAAAAACAAGTGCTGTCACTTAAGGTCACAAATTCAGATTTATAAAAGACAAAACAAAAACAACAGTATTGGCTGTTGTATGGCAAACATTAATCCCCAAAAAGTGTGTGCGTACATACAGCCCATCTGAGGCTCTCAGACTGAAAGCACAGTACAGCTCGCACTCAGAAATGCCTGTACATGTAGAGTCTTGTTACTCGGATACACATCAGCCTTCATCACCAGCTCTAAAGCCCTACACTCCATAACCCAATAAGCAGAGCCTCTCAGTGAGGCCCCGCTGAAACACATGCTTCCAAACTCTGCACTCCATCCTACATGTTCATACAAAGGATGAGTCTCAACAAACATTCTGCTTTTACAAACGGGGTGACAGCACGGGCATTGTTTGAGGGTTACAGAAATCCAAAGTCCTTAGTTGACAGAATGAGAGCACCTGGTATCTGTGGAGGTGATTTTAGGGGCTCAGATTAATTTTTTTGGTTCCTAAAATGGCTACGCAGTGTTTTGGAAACCTTGCTGGTTTGTGAAGTCTAGTGTCACTTGTTGCTGGTGTGTGAGATCAGAAGCAAGTTGTGTAAGCGGCTCCTGACCCAGCACCCCGGCCCGGGCTCAGGTCTTGCTGGACTTTGATCCCAGGCATGGAGCTCTGTGAGCCCCTTTGCACCGCTCACTCCAGGCCTGGGTGTACCTGGATTTGAATAGAAACCAGACAGCGTTGCCGCGCCCCCCCCACCCCTCTGTCACCACTCTGGCGCGGGACAATGAGGATTTGTTAGTGCTCAGCCGCGAGCCTGCTGACACAAAGCGCAGAGCCCCAGTGTAGCAAACTGAAGCGAGGCGGGCAGCACACCAGCAGGTGGGCCAAGAGTGGGGGTTGGTGGAGTTCAGAAGTTTGCAGGGGTGGGATTAGCAGACAAGAGCTCTGGGTTGGGGGATGGGGGATGGGGGCCTGAAACGAACAGGAAATGACTGCCTTTGATGAGGCGGAGGCAGATTCGCACAGGCTAAACTCCTTCGGGCCTCTTCCCTCAGCCGTAAAAACCAGTTTGAGCAGAAAATGTCAAAACACTTCAAGGCCCCCATGTGTCACTTCCCTCTGGCTACGATGGAGTTGTTAAGTCCATACACAGGTGCTAAATAAACACTTTGCTGCCTGCTGTTCCCCTTCCCGTCCTTGTCCCCGACCAGGTCAGGGAATCCCATTAAGCCATGCATCCCTACGAACTATTTTTACCCACGTAAAAAAAAGGAAAAAAGAATGACAGCTCAATCGATATCACCCTGAAGTGAAACTACAAAATTAATATTTAAAAAAAACAAAAAACAGGAGGGTGTGGAAAATGTCAAAGGTAAGGGGGCAGAGACCGTAAGATGCGTTAAAGAATCACATCTTGATTTCTTATTCTTTTTATCCATTTAGATTTGTCTTGATTAGGTAAAAATAAATATTGATATATATTTGTATAAAAACGACATGATGTCCGATTGGGCCTTTCAGCCATGTTTATCTCAAACAGCATCCACTACATGTACATTTCTAAAATGTCGCCCTTCGTGCCGCGCGTGTTTGCGTTCCTGAGCGTGAGGAGAGCTATAATGTGTGCTCAGTGAATATCAGGGTCGATTAGAGAGTCTCGTCTGGCCGGGCTGCAGAGATTAGACAGGCGGCGCAGATGAAGGCAGCCGTGGGCTGCCGTCTGCCGCTCTGACCCACATCGCTCTGATGTGCACGTCACTTCCCATTACACTGACAACTGGACGCAACATCAGCTGAGCACCATGATCTGCATACCCTCCCCGCGGGCCAGGTCCTGTTCACCATAACCTCATTCTGTCCTACTCCACCCTGGGCCGGCCCTCCGCCTGGCTACAGGAAGTGGTAGATGACTCACGATGAGGCATCTCCATCACCGCTCTCGGCCCTCAATATCTAGGAGGTAGATTTGGCAAACTAGCAAAATGTTGACCTTGATGCCAATATAATAATATCCAAGCTTCAGGATGTCAAGTCACTAAAGTAAAAAGCTTGTGCAGCATGTATCTAAATGAGTATCAGCTCTCCACATCAGGGACTGTCCAGGACAATAATTCAGATCGAATACCTAAAACTAGTCAGAAGCATCAGACAGGGTTTTTATATCAGCTGGGTATTTCTTCCTGTGGTCTCTCTGAGTGAGGGAATGCCACGGCTGGCTCATCACACTTGCTCGTCCTGCCCTCTGATGCTGAAGGGCTGAGTTTAAGCTTTGTTTGAAGTGCAGAATATACCAAATGCACTATTGAATTTGATCTCTCAATCTCACATTTCAACAAGTACTTGGACCAAAAGCACACTGGTGTGTCTGTGGATGCATGCACAGTCCCAAAGAGCCTGAGAGGCCTCCACTCCTGCAGCTGGCTGACAGAGACAGGTCTGTTTGCATGCTGCCTGAGAGATAATTGGCAGCCATGGAGTGAAAAGCAGGCTCAGCAACAGATAAGAGCCGTGTGGAAAGCTCCGTAATCATCACGGATTAGCAAATGATAAATCATGGGTTCACACAAGTATGCTGTCACTGCTGGAAGAGCCGGAGAGAGAGGGAGGGCAGAGCGGCTGAGGGGAGATATGGAAAGAGTGGGATAGAGAGCAAGAGGAGAGAGTGAATAAAAGGGAAGATGGGGATATTTTGCTGTAATTCAAAAGAAAAACACAATAATACCATCTAGCAGGTCAGCAGGAGAGGCAGGCTGAGAGGGGGAAATTAAAAGAGAGGAGAAATTAAAAGCTCTGCCAACACTCGGGCTAATACAATCTTCTGCCTGTCAGATTACCTTCTTTAATCCAGAAAGGTTTAACGCCTTTTAGAAATCTGAAAGGAGACATGAATTCAGCAGAGATTTCCCTGCGCTAGAGAGGAGGAAGGAGTCGGGGAGGAGGGTTAAGTCTCTGAACAACTCTCCAAAGCACTGGCCTCAACAACTCTCTCAAAGTGCTCTGCAGAGGATCAGCCCATTCTAACCGCCGCAGTGTTCCACGCAAACATCCACAACCTATACTGCCGTGCTCGCTTCCACCGACAGCCATGCATGTATGCATATCTTAAAATATCATACATGAGCTCCATGTGTTGAATTCACTGCAGAGTGAATAGTCTTTCATAGTAGGACAAAAAGAGGAGCTTAACTTTTGCTTAGGCGGAGCCGATTAGGTCAACAGAGCACAAAGCAGTGTACAGCGCATTGAGGACACAGTGTCCCTGCTGGTGCAACACAGAAACACTTTCACTGCTGGGCAGGGGGACATGCTTTGTAATGTTGGTCACACAAACTGCTTATTGGAATAAAATAGTATCGCAGACAAAACAGAGGAAAATGAAAGCCATGGTTATTCCAGAGGGTGCAGAGGGCTCACATGTGGGTTTAGGAAAGGAAGGTGCTATAGTTAAACAGAGCAGACAAGTGGAACAACTAAGAAGTTCAAGGTTTGAGATTTTGTTCTTTGTGAATCTCCCATTGTGTTTGTTTATTGCAGCAATGGACACAGATTCTTTTTTACAGTGCACAACGATGACTTTCAAAGAATTACTCATTTTCGTTCCCGCTCAGTTATTTTAGCTAAACACACAGTCAATGCCACTCAGATCAACAAGGTCTGATCGTGAGGTGGCAGAGGCAGCAGCAAAAGGTCGATCAGTATTGTTGGGGCAGAATCTCTGCTCCGCGCCGTTCCTATATGAGCGGGTTCTCAAAAGAAGGAAAAATTCAAAGCAGCCAGGATAAGGGTTAAACAATAATCTGCTTTAATGGCAAAAACATACAAATACATCACCTAATCATGAAGCACTCTGCAGAGTACTCCGGGCTTAGGTTCTACCACCGTGTGAGACACGTCTCAGGAACGGCAAGTCTGAGACAAGAGCGCCGATCTTCAAAATGATCACAACATTTATACACAGGTGGGGAGGAGTTTCGCGCGTGTGTGTGTGTGTGTGTGTTTGTCCCTCTGCCCTTAGGCAGATCCCCCAATCAACAATCAATGATTTGGAGTCATGACAGAGGACTCTTTGACAGGACACATACTCATTCCCCCTAAACATCTTCAACACACACAAACATCGTATCATGTATCTTATCACACAACAGCCACCTGTTTTTCTCTATGAAAGCCATATTTGTAAATATCCAAACGCCATCGTCCCATGACAGTCACCGA
>NW_011371069.1:642-9427 GCF_000735185.1 Notothenia coriiceps | reverse complement strand
GTGCAAAATAGCCTCTATAAAGTCTTTAATTAACTATTAGTAGAGAATAACGAGTAATGAATATACTTTATTACTCGTTTCCATTCATGTCAATTGCAGATAAATGTTTAGTCTTCTCAAGCATCAACTATCAAATATCTCTCCTNAGAAAGGATCCGTCTAGTGTAAATATGACGTCACGTTCTCGTTGTAACTCTCGTTGTAATCGGAGCGGCTCGGAAACACATCTACAGCAGTAACATGATCATCATGTTACTGCTGTAGATGTGTTTCCGAGCCGCTCCGATTACAACGAGAGTTACAACGAGAACGTGACGTCATATTTACACTAGACGGATCCTTTCTAGCCATAACCGGACACAAGGGGGAGAGCGGTCGGTGTAACGTATTAATAAACATGGATCCCAATGCTAGTTTCGACACAGGAGACACAGAAGAAGTTGAACATGAATATTCGAATGCATATGACGGACCACAACCTTATAATTATGAGCCTGCTAGGCGTCCAAGAGACCAGGAGCAGCCAAGGATTAGAAGAAATAACGGCCATCGGAGAGAAATTTAGCTGTGGTGTGAGGAGAACCAGTGGAGAACTGGGCAGCTATCTTGGTGAGTGACCGGCGTTAGCTACAGAATGTGTTGGGGCATAATCTCTGCTCCGCGCCGTTCCTATATGAGCGGGTTCTCAAAAGAAGGAAACATTCAAAGCAGCCAGGATAAGGGTTAAACAATAATCTGCTTTAATGGCAAAAACATACAAATACATCACCTAATCACGAAGCACTCTGCAGAGTACTCCGGGCTCAGGTTCTACCACCGTNCTCTATGAGTTTGTTTTAAAAGAAGGAAAAGTCAAAGCACCAGGATAAGGGTTAAACAATAATCAGCTTTAATGGTAGAAACATAAAATACATCACCCAATCACCTATTCACGAAGCACTCTGCAGAGTACTCCGGGCTCAGGTTCTACCACCGTGTGAGACACGTCTCAGGAACGGCAAGTCAAAAACAAGAGCGCCGATCTTCAAAATGATCACAACATTTATACACAGGTGGGGAGGAGTTTTGCATGTGTGTGTTTGTCCCTCTGCCCTTAGGCAGATCCCCCACTCAATGATTTGGAGTCATGACAGAGGATTCTTTGACAGGACACATACTCATTCCCCCTAAACATCTTCAACACACACATCCTATCATGTATCTTATCACACAACAGTCACCTGTTTTTCTCTATGAAAGCCATATTTGTAAATATCCAAACGCCATCGTCCCATGACAGTCACCGCATCAGTCAACCAACATAAGTTAATTGTTCTTGTGGCTTAATGGCTTCCCTGAACTTCCCTTCACCCCAAAGTCAGCTTACTAGGAATGAATACATTTGATTGATAAGCTCAAAAGGACCTTTATCTTGTTTACTGCTGGGTGACCCAAGTCTCAAGGCCTGCAGGATGTGTAGGAGATAAATCATTAATTCTACAAGACTTTAACTGCCTTATATCTGAAAATGTATCTGGGAATTCCCCTGTTAATTGCAAGGACTATTGATAATTAACAGAGAGACCCTAGGGGCCTCTTCTTGGTATCTGCTAGGCAGAAGTCACTCAATGCAGAAATCACAAGTTTAACACACATTCTATATAAGGTGACATTAAAATGAATATACCAGATTGAACTTTCCTGCCATAACACGTTACTTTAATACTTCAAATAATTCAAATAATACTTCAATCAACAAGGTCTGACCGTGAGGTGGCAGAGGCAGCAGCAAAAGGTCGATCAGTATCCAGGTCATTCTCATGGTGGCTCACCCTGCTGGCTTCCACTGATAACAGAAATGTAAACTCAGAATCTCTGCTTGTGATTTCCACTCATCTGCCTCCCTGCACTGTGCCATTTTTAAATCTGTGATACATCTAGGTGGATGGGGAGGGTGCAGTAGATGGTTGGGCATTTTGAAATGACGATGATGGTGATGGCCTGGTTCCCTGCCCCTTGCAGTTTATTGCTGCAGTGCGGAGTGCAGCGAGTTCGAGTGGCGGGCAAGCGAGGGAAACGCTGATCCTCGCCGGCAAACCTACCACTGCATTGCGTCGCCTCGACAGATTAAAAACACGGATTATGTTGCATAAGTGAGCGTTGTATAACCCTTTGTTTAGGTTTCTTTGGGGCTACATTTGTTTGCATTTGACAACATATCTCTGCTTTTCTTTAATGACTCAATTAAGACCTAGAGATACAAACCGACTTCCTGAATAACGAAATATGATAGTTGAAGCGAGGATTCTAACAATGCCAGCGTTCAAAGAGGGCCGCAAGTCTGACCTGGGGATAAAGTCTGTTGAAGATAAGAAATGGCAGCAGGCTCCAGAGAAATGTCACTGTTAAATCCTGAAGACAACCACAAAGGGTCTGCTTTGTTCGAGATCCTCAAAAACTGCTGCGGAAAAAGTCGGGATACATATTCATCAGCCTCAGCGCTCACTGAAATGAGCCGACACAGCTTTAGAGAAGAGAGCAGTGAGACATACAGTGCGGTTCTCTCAGGCGTGCTGCGGGTGGATGAGTCAACTAGAGCCAGACTGACATGATGTGATCAAGAGCATCAACGGAGGGTTCAAAGGTGCACAGCGCAGAGAGAGAAGGCAGGAAGACAGGGCAGACACGTCAATCAGTGCCGGGGGGGGGGGTTAGAAAAAACAATATGTCACCATCAAGACAAGACAAGTCCCGGGTTAATGCTGGGAGAGGAGCTGGCAGTTAGTTAGTGAACCTCGCGCTGGCAGGCTGATCCAGGCACGTGGAGGCACCGTGCTCCTGGAAGAGGAGGAGGGGGAGGAGGAGGAGGCAACGTGCTCCTGGAAGAGGAGGAGGAGGAGGAGGAGGAGGCACCGTGCTCCTGGAAGAGGCACCGGCATTCTCCTGGAAGAGGAGGAGGAGGAGGAGGCACCGTGCTCCTGGAAGAGGCACCGGTGTTCTCCTGGAGGAGGAGGAGGAGGAGGAGGCAGCGTGCCCCTGGAGGAGGAGGAGGAGGAGGAGGCAGCGTGCCCCTGGAGGAGGAGGCAGCGTGCCCCTGGAGGAGGAGGAGGAGGAGGCAGCGTGCCCCTGGAGGAGGAGGAGGAGGAGGAAGAGGAGGCAGCGTGCCCCTGGAGGAGGAGGAGGAGGCAGCGTGCCCCTGGAGGAGGAGGAGGAGGAGGCGGCAGCGTGCCCCTGGAGGAGGAGGAGGAGGAGGAGGCAGCGTGCCCCTGGTGGCCTGGCGCTGTGCACTGAGCTGTTTTGATGCACTCCCAGATAGAACTTAATACACTTAGACCTGTCAAAAGTATTACGTTGCTTTTAACACGGGCAGGGTTGCTTTTATTTGGAGTGCTGTATCATAGAATGAAAGCTGTGCTCTTATTCTGTGTCATGAAGATATCTGCTTCCCCTGTCCAATAGAGGCAAAGATATGCCACAAAAGAAATGATTACATTTGTTTTAATCTTTTGCAGTATTCCATCTCCTGGTTGATTCGAGAATGGTATAATCATAATAACCTCTGCCAAACATAATAATCACAATAGAACCTTTTCATTTATACCACAACTCCACAAAACGATTGAATCAACCCAGTTGAAGGTGTTTTCATATACTGGAAAGGGGCTAGAGCAGTTTGGGTTCGTTCTGAAAATGTCAAATTGTTTGCATCATATCTGAAGAACATTACTGCTGCTATCCGCTGCACCTCTAAATCTTATTCAAAACTTCATTCAAACAGATATTTCAATCTAAATTTAACTCCAATCTGAAGTAAAGCCTAACTTGTGATTGGCACAGCAATTATGGCATATTTGTTGAATTTGATTGAGTTTGTCCAAGAAGAGGATCCCTCACGACGTGAGCGATTTTACCGATATAAGCTGCTCTTGCATTAGGGGATATCTCGCAGCGTCAGGGGATTATATAGTTATATCATTTTCAAGAGGCATGACCGGATGGGAAAGTGTGTGAGAGCATGCACTGGCATCCTACCAGAATGAGTATTTTTGTATTACAGTTGTGTGCGCAAAACTGTCGTAGTAAATGAACAGATAATCAGCAGGGTTTATCCAGGACATCGACGCTACATATTGGATTTCCTAAATCAGATTATGTCTCTCTGCGGCCATCTTGCTTGTGAGTTTCTGTGAAATTATGTAAATGAAAAAGTGAAATAGAGAAATGTTCAGGCCATGACAGGAACAGGGAAGTGCTTTTATATTTTCATTCATATCCAATCCAGGGACTTCTAGGTCAGTGGAAGTCTAACAAAACCTAGCCACAACTCTGTAGGTGTTCTAGTACACAGCCTATATTCCCCTGGGGTTCTGGTCTGAGAATAGATTCCTTGAACATAACATGCACCCTACACTGACTTTAACAGTTCTAACTCATTTTGCTGAACTTTGTTCATGTGTGTAGCCTGGACCTGGCTGCAGAGCGACAGAGAGAACGCTGTGTGCTCCTCATTGTCCAACCCCTGGAATGTGCTGACGATGCAGGGTTCACACCGGTTCAGTCACACTGTTACACTCTTCACTCGTCCGCTGTCTCATGCTCGCACATATTTGTACAAGCTAACCTTTTGTCAGTTATGCAAAGTTTCTGGAGACCACACCAGGAGAAGTATTATCAGAACCATGATAGAAAAGTACCACACCTCAAACCTATGAATAAGACAGTGTGCGTGCGACGAGTTAACGTACATTTCACATAAGTACTCCCAAGTGCAGGGAGAGCGGAAGTCAAGTCAGATTAAAAACAAGCGAGGGGAAGGAGAGGGAGCGAAGTTTGAGATGAAAACAGCCCCTGTGTGTCTCGGGCACGCAGCCAAGCAGCACAAGTGCCAAAGAGGGAAGCCATTGAAGTCAGAGCGACTGAACATATATTAATTACCATCTTGTCTGCGTAGAGAGAAGCAGAGAGGAATTAGGAAAATGTGGAAGAATTTATTCTAGATAAAAAACTAAAAGGGGAATAATATCTGGCCGTGACTTACACACTGACCCAAAAGTAGATTCAACAAGCCATTGATTAAAAGCCAACAATGACGGCACTGAAAATAATAAATGTAAGATGAAACAAAGAAAACTTTAGAATCCTATTGTGGTAATAATCTCCAGGGTCAGTGAACTGTGTCAGAGCACAGAGTCAATTGGGCCTCACTCCACCTTAAGTGATCATTCATAATGCAGGAGAGTGGCTCTCTTTCAGCCTGTGATGTGTAGAGAACTGCAGATCAAATCCTTTCATTTTAATCAAACGGACAAATAAGTTGCATTATATTTTCCCAACCAACCTACAAGTTTTAGTAAGACTTCAAATCAAATCCTAACTTTCATAAAAGGCCACGTGAAAAGAGGATGCAGACCAGACTAAATAAAGTGTTCCCAATATGCTTGACTGTGTTAAGGGAAGCAGGCTAAGCAGGGGAGAGAAATACAGAAAAGCAGAGACAGAGAACATTAATAAAACATGACTGCATGATTTTCCAACCTCAAAGAGGCGAACACAGGAAGGCGCGCTCCCTGAGCAGCAGCTGAGGTTCAACGCAGGGTGAGGGAACAGTCATCTCTAACTAGCTCCACACTGCAGTGCTCTAGTTAAACTGGGGGCACAGCAGCGCTCTCTGATCACACATTTGCCTCCCTCCAACACCGACTTCATCTCTGTGCTTTTATTCATGGTGTTTCTGATGCCTTCCTTTTTTTGTTCTTCTGCTGCAGGCTGAAGGTGAAAGAAGCAGAGACTTCGGAGACGGATGAGAGTTTGAGTAGTTTGAAACAAGGTGAGGATGATGAGGCATTCCACGTCTGCAGGGCTATTTAAAGAAGCCCAAACCATTGCATCAGCGCCTCTACTCCGTCTCGCTGCATGGCTTCCTATCAAGGATGTGTTAACGCCGACACGGATACACGGACACACACATAAACACAAACACACAGCTATAGTTAGCATTACAAATAAGCATATACCATTGTTTCAACCATCTGTTGGCAGCTAAGGTATCAGATATCACACTGGTCACAGGTCTGACAACATTATGGTTTTTTAAAAAATGTTTAGGTTTTAATTGCAGGTATTTTAGATACATGGTATGGATGGTAAGCAGCAAGCAAAGTAATGGTGACTTTCTGTGATCGAGTCCAACTGCAGCGTCAAAGATAAAAACTAGAAAAAAATGAGCAGTTTGATTCATGTGACTATTCCTTTAAAGCAACATATAAGTAACAAAATCAAACAGCCAACAGAAACACACGGTTCTGCCCGGTGCTCACGGAGAACATTCAACGCTGTCGGTGAGTTTGAGCTCTGACCAAACCATCGACCGTTGCATGTACCCTGAGGGACGCCACACACAGACAGAGACACAGACACACAGACACAGACAGAGACAGAGACACAGACAGAGACACACAGACAGAGACACAGACACACAGACAGAGACACAGACACAGACACACAGACACACAGAGACACAGACAGACACACAGACAGAGACACAGACACACACACTCCTCTGGAAACCATGCGCAGAGACATCTTTCCATTCTGCACTCATGCAGGGCAGATAGCAGGACCACAGTCTGCGGGGGGGGGCTACAGCTCAGGCCTGGGATCCTGTGGCTGGACACGCCAGGACTCATTTCCTCAGACAGCAGATCAGCTGTGGTTCTTAAGGCTGCAATAAACATTCATTGCTGTCGGTGGGTTTACTTGAGAATAACTCACTGATCAATGAATGCAGACTGCGGTTCAAACCTCTCAGGAACCGGCTGGCCACGGGTTCAACAAGAGCAATGATGATTGCACAAACTGGATACAACGCGCTACACTGTGATGTGGAAAAGGTTATTTATGGACACTGGGCAGGTCAATTCGGGCAGTTGTGTTTAGTATACTGTTGAACATAACGTTGAAGTGCATTTGAATAGTAACGTTCAGCTGTTCTTACTACATTTACGCTTTTAGAGTTAGGTTTTTAAAATAGGGTCAGTCCATCCAAATAATGATGATAAAACCATGTTTCTCAGTTCTTTCCAGAAAGGTATTTCATTTGTCCAGGATTAGAGTTGTTTAGTTCCGAGAGTTCCCATATAATCAAAGTAAAAAATAATAAAATGTTCAGGTGCTCATACCCAAAAAGTCAATAGTAAAGACTGATTCAAGAAATACTGTTTTTTTTTTATTGTGACCATTTATCTAGGAAAGTAGTTGGAGAGTAAGGAAACTTGAGGTGATGCTGCATTTTGAATTCTTTTTTTTATTCTGCAAGTATTTCGAAAAAGTCTCTTTTGTAATTAAAAGTATCTGAGTATTGTTTTAAATGTGTAAATGATGCTGTTGCTATCATACTTTAATTTGGTATAAATTTCATAATAATGCTTTATTCAATCAAATTTTCTTTTCGGGCGGGGGGGTTCAGCATGTTCCCAAAAGCAGGTTTCCCACCATGACCCATATGACAATTTCCATGACTTCTCTCAGGGAGCTTTTCAACACCAAGTGCGACCGCTTCAAAATGTTTTGTGTTCTTGTTTGTTATCGCTTGAGCAGAAAAAACAAATACTGCAAATAAATGGTTAAAAAAGAGCGTTAATCCTGTCGGCTTTGTCTTATGACACTCCATTGTGATGTCCCTTCACTGTGCATGTCTACAACAAATCTCCAAACTGCATGATAGTCCAAGAAGAGAGGGATCTGTCGGGGCGCTTCAATCAGGCTGCGGGGGGGGTGGCTGTACCTGGGACTTTGGTAATAACCAGACAGTGACCCACATGTACTATTATTAATATGTATTATTTTAAAAAGTGAAATAATCTGCGCCCTTGATTCTTGGAAAGTGAACCTCTTTGTGTAATCGGAGAAATAGGCATATGGAAATGATCCTGCAGTAACTGCTCTGTAAGCAGGGGCGGAGCTTCAGGGGGGGCTGTAGGGGCAGGGCTCCCCGGGCCCGGGACGGTCGGGACCCAATGGGGGCCCGTCGCCGAGGCAGCAGGCTCCGCCCCCGAGATATTCGCCGGCGGGCCCTGCTGCCTCGCGCCACTGAGTGCACTGACGTTCCTGGTCATATTAGGTATAAAGCATTGTAGCCTATAATATGAGAGTTGAACTTGTGCTGCTATTTTCACACTCACATTTAACGTTAAAACATGAAAAATTGCAAGTAATCCCCTTCTATTGTTCTCCAAATGTATTTGGGTAAAATCGTCATCCAACAGCCGTCCATCCAACATCATACGTTAAATGAACGTCACAACATCATCACAATCACTTGTATCTCAACAGAGCACTGCTGTCTAAGCCATGAGCAGTTATAAACACACAAAAGTGGAGCTTTACAAAACACAAAGAAAAAGATAAAAACGGACCAAGAAAAGCCAAATTGGTCCAAGCTAGATGGATATTTTTTTCGCCTAACTCCTCCTCCTGGCGGGAGATGAACCTGAAGTTGTTGCCACTGCCCAGCCGGTGTTCATCCCCGAGCCCCAGCCCCGCGCAACCAACGGTTAGTGGGGGTTAGCCAGTATTTACAGTAGGCTTGGACTACAAATCACGAGCGACACACACTGTCAACAAGAAAATGTGAGTTGTGAGGTTAAATGTTGTATATCATTGGTTGTTGTTACTTCATGTAGCTCGGTCTCGCCTAGCTATATTCCTTTTCTGTCTCTCGGGCTGTTAGTGATGATGAGTATGAATAATTAATAATAATTAAGCTGCGAGCAGGCGTTGAGCGGTGTCTTCTGACGCTCTGCAGGCT
>NW_011371069.1:0-597 GCF_000735185.1 Notothenia coriiceps | reverse complement strand
GTTCAACGGTACGCGTTGGCCGCAGGGAGCGGGTTGTTTTTGCCAAACCAGCCAGTGGTTTACCTTTAGCAGGTTGCCGAGTGGCTGAAGTCTGGATAGTAATACCAGGTGACATCCCATAATTGACATAGAGCTGTTGAGGGCCGGACCATTAATGATAGTCTGAAGTCTGGTGCCGTTTGGACGATTTTCCATTGAATTAAGACAACACCATGTTTAATGGCGAGGGAGCTGTTGCCATGGCAACGGCATATGAGGACATCCCATAATAGGCGTAGAGCTGTTGAGGGCCGGACCATTAACCGTCATCTGAAGTCTGGGGCTGTTTGGACGATTTTTCATTGACTTACAACAACATCGTATTTTTTGGCGAGGGATGCGTTGCCGTGGAAACGCCATATGGTGAGATCTCAGATTTGGCGTAGAGCTGTTGAGGCATGGACCGGTGATATACAAGTGAAGATTGGGGGACGATTGGACCTTGTCCATTGGACTTATAGCGACATCATGTTTTATGGCAAGGGATGCTTTTCCATGGCAACGACATTTGAAGAAATCTCAAAACTGTCTCGTCGATGTCTTCACGGCTGGACTGTT